>NC_064931.1:744509408-744511908 GCF_023897955.1 Schistocerca gregaria | reverse complement strand
GTATGTGTTAAGAGACAGAGTTACAGAGGTTGTATTGGATCTAATAGCAACAAACAGACCTTAGCTCTTTGAGTATGTCTACATAGAAGAGCAACAATAATTGCGAAATTACAAACAGCAACTAACAGAAGTAGAAAGATTTATATGTTCATCTTTTTAGATAAAGAAACAGTAGTGTCAGATCTCACTAAGGGATTCAAAACATTTAGCTTGGGAGATGATCATGTAGAACTGTGACTCAGGTCTAAATGAATAGTTAACTATATGCTTCTTATATATGTAAAAAATGGTGGAACTCTGAGGCATAGTCAGTGTAAAGAAACACCTGAAGAAATAAACTACTGCATAATAGGTGTCAAACAAAGCATACAGAGTTACAAAGTAGCCAGTCATAACAATTTACAGCAAATAATTGGTTCAGTTTGACCAGAGGATCTAGTCCATTTCATTCCATGTAAACACAGCCCACACCATTATGGAGGCACCGCCAGCTTGCACAGTCACTTTTGATAACTTAGATCCATGGCTTCATGGGGTCTGCACCACACTCGAACCATACCATCAGCTCTTACCAACTGATATTGAAACTCGTCTGACCAGATCATGGTTTCCCAATCATCTAGAGTCCAATAGATATGGTCATGAACCCAGTGGCCAGAATGCAGGAGAGGCACTGCAGGCAATGTTGTGCTGTTAGCAAAGGCACTTGTGTTGATCGTCTACTGTGATAGCCTGTTAACACCAAATTTTGTGGCACTATCCTAATGGATATGTTTGTATGTCACACATTGATTTCTGTTGTTATTTCGTGCAGTATTTCTTGTCTCTAAGCACTGACAACTCTGCACCAACACCATTGCTCTTGGACATTAAGTGAGACAGTTGGCCACTGTGTTGTACATGGTGAGAGGTAATGGTTGAAATTTGCTATTCCCAGCACACTCTTGACATTGTGGATCTCAGAATATTGAATTCCTTAACGATTTCCGAAATGGAATGTCCTATTGTGTTGCCATAGTCACATTTGAAACTTTTTCACATGACTCGCCTGAGTACAAGTGACAGCTCAACCCATGCTCTGCTGTTTCATACCTGAGGTATGCAATACTACCACCATCTGTAATGTGGATTTCGCTATCCCGCGACTTTTGTCACCTCAGTATACGTATTAGGCAGTTAAGATCAACAGTTGCATAAATATCTTCAAAATGATGTAAATGGTAAACTCTGTTTCATGTAAGGATATTTTGGCTGTACACCTGTATCCCTGGGAAAGCCTGCTAAGATTTTTCTAAAAATTTTAATTTTCTGATTAAGATATTTTATTAACTAAAATGCTGTTCTAGTAAAAAATCTCTTTTTGGGAACGAGAAAATTAGGACTATGGGACAACAGTACTGAATTTTTAAAAGGAATACATTTTGAAATTGATATTCTGAAAACGGACTATTCTGAATAAAGATAGCTTTGTAATTATAAAGTTTTCAGGAAAAATGAGATCTCATTTAGAAGCACATGACTAGTGACTTTCAAATAATGTCCTAAAATAATTAACTGTGTTGAATTTTGAAGAGCATATAGTTTTAGTGAATAGTTGACTTTGAATATTTCATTAAGGAAAATGGTGCTATATAAATTACTTAGACTGTAATTATTGGGCCTCTAAATTATACACTGAATAATGTTTTGGAAATGATTTAGAGATTATATACAAATGGTACATTTATTGCATTCAGGAAATAGCAGAAAATAATAGTATATTTATTGGGAGTGTATTATAACGAGTGGATCTATTCCACCTTGCTACACTTCAGTGTGTTGATAAGCTTAAGGATTTGTCAGTGAATTCTAGTAAGAATTTAGAAATCTGGTTTTGAAATGAAATTAATACATTTATCTTTCATTGCAGTCTCTTTTAAAAGAAATTTCCAGCATCATATGGTCTGGGGTCAGTTACTCTTTATTATTTTTTTAGTAATTATCTTTAGTGTATCATAGTTAATGTACTTGGCTATTCATTATAATGTTCTCTGCATGCTGTTTCTGATGTACACTTGTAGCATTAATATATTTATATATTTATTCATCTGCCCACGCTCGCCCGTGTGCGCTCTCACTCTCTCTCACTCTCTCTCACTCTCTCTCTCTCTCTCTCACTCTCTCTCACTCTCTCTCACTCTCTCTCACTCTCTCTCACTCTCTCTCACTCTCTCTCTCACTCTCTCTCACTCTCTCTCACTCTCTCTCACTCTCTCTCACTCTCTCTCACTCTCTCTCACTCTCTCTCACTCTCTCTCACTCTCTCTCACTCTCTCTCTCTCACTCTCTCTCTCACTCTCTCTCTCACTCTCTCTCTCACTCTCTCTCTCACTCTCTCTCTCACTCTCTCTCTCACTCTCTCTCTCACTCTCTCTCTCACTCCTCTCTCTCACTCTCTCTCTCACTCTCTCTCTCACTCTCTCTCTCACTCTCTCTCTCACTCTAACACGCGATCTAGTGT
>NC_064931.1:739294330-739371830 GCF_023897955.1 Schistocerca gregaria | reverse complement strand
CAAGTTCAAGAAGACTGGATGGCTGGAAGAGTGTCTGTTATAAGTGCCACAGTTAGTTTTGGAATGGGCGTGGACAAGGCCACAGTGAGGTTAGTGTGTTTTCTTAATTCTGTCATTCTCAAGTATCCAGAATTTTAAACCCTTTTATATGTATGCACTTTGGGTTGTTTAATATACAGTATCTTCAGTATGATTATTTTCCAGACTACAGGCAGTTCTTGATTTTGTGTTCAAATGTGAGACAATTAATATATTAAAGAATGTGAAAGGTAAAGATATACGTCACGTTATATAAAGCAGGCCTAGACAAAAATTACACTACAGAAATGCAATGTAGCATACACAATAAGTATTTCTGGGAATAGGAAATGAACTAGGGCAACTGGTGGCACAGTACTTAAATAGATATGTGAAATTATTTGATATTGCTTTTAGTGTTATAAGGCATCAGTATATCTGATACTGTAGATAAATAGTGAAAACAGTATGTCTGCATTGCTTCGAGAACCATTAAGGATCAGCCTTGTAAAAAATAAAATAAAATAAAAACTTAGTAGTAGTAAAAATCAGATTATAGTTTTAGACTAATGAGAATGAATTGTGGCAAGCTTGTAGCCTATCCCCTTTGTTGTTCAAACTGTGCATTGAGGAAGCAGAGAAAAGGGAGAAATTGGGCAAAAGATATACATGTTTTGCCACTACTGATTAAGTGTACTGAACAAACCTTATATACTGCCAGAAAAAAGAAATTAGTACACTCTTTTAGAGGTTTCCAGTTCACTCAAGATACATTGTGGCAACAATGCGTGTGGAGTGCATGAAATGATTAAATTTAAAGATCGATAACACAAGCTGTGAGGTACCAGGTATTGACTCGTGCTGAAACACCAATATTTGTATGTGGTGTAGCCTCCATGGGCAGCAATGCAGGTATTGAATCTGACATGCAGTCACTCGCACAGGGTGAATACTGTCCTGGACTATGTTATGCCACCCCTGCTCAACCTGTTCACATAGTTCTGTTGATTCATGAGTCACACAAGTCACTTTTCATCCCATCACATCATGCACATGCTCAATTAGAAACAAGTCCTTAGATTGTGCTGACCACGGAAGTTGCTGCATGTCTTCCAGAGCACATTGAGTTTCACAGCCAGTGTGTGAGCGAGCATTATCCTGTTGGAACAAAACATCATCTCCCTGATGCAAGAATGGCAAAAGAACAGGTATAACATTTAGAAGGACCCCTGGTTAATGTTCATTCCATAAACACCAAAGATGAATGAAGGTTGTAGCTTACTGCCTTCCAGATCATAAGGCCTGTTTGTGGGCCAGTGTGTCTTGGACAAATGCACTCTACAAGACAGCACTCACAAGGTCTGTGTCATATGCCCAAATGACCCTCACTTGTGTGCAGGTAGAATACGCTTTCATTGCTGGCAACCTCAGCACACCATTCCATTTTCAAAGTGATCCTCTGATGGCACTTTTTGTGCTGTGCATGTCGATTTTGTGGCACGAGTCAAAGACAGGCTAGAGATGTGTGTGCCCATTGTCTCATTGGTAATACAGATTGTATACACTCTGAGAAAACCGGGAAATCTGGGAAAAACCCAGGAATTTTTTCGTCCAGGAGGAAACCAGAAAAAAACAGGAATTTTTCATTGTTTTAGTCTTTGGTTAAATTTTTGTAATTTTGACTGGTAAGAACTGATACACAGCAAAAAGTGTCAAAGGCTTTAGGACAAAGACTATGGGGTACTTCATAACAGCAAACTGTTTCCGATGAGCATGAGATCATAACTGTTTACATTAAGTTTGTTTTGAGCAGTTGCCAGCAGGCTTGCGCACACGTGCTGTTGAGTTGCTGCATATGACCAGTGCTTTTCCCACTTCTGACTACTTGAAGTGTGGCTGCAGCAGTAGCAAGAAGAAGTCGTGCTACACAGAAAAATTTTTCTGGTACGCCCAAGCTACCAGATTGGCGCATGCGCAGAGCAGGCTGGGTTTTAGTTGGGAGGGGATAGTGACTCGTGTTTACATTTAGTGATTTTGATGTTTCCCGATGTCCTATTTCCTCTTCATTTACAGTTCACATGTCAGATTAAAACGAAACTGATTTCTGTGGCCAGCAGCTACCAACTGAATTAAAATACATTCATATAATTATGGAAGGCTGTTATTAGTTTCAATTTTCTAATTTTACTCTATTTCCACGTATTGGGCAGTCAAGCATTAATCACCTTGCACAACAATGAAGTTATTTTTGTCTGTTTTCTAAATAAATGTGGCCTTTTATTAATCTTTTCTGCTGATTTGGCTTTTATTAATGTTTTCTGCTGATGCAATCAATTTATACGAAACAAAGTGTTTCATTCCACACTATTGGCTGGTTCCAACTGTTCACTGAATTTCTAGTGCACATTTTCACTGGCATTAAGCCATAATAAAGAATCAAACATGAGCCAAACAGTACTGGTACTCCAAGAAAATTTGCATCCCGAAAAGCACACTGAAAAGCTCAATATCAGGTTGAGGCCTCTTCATTGTGAATCTGAACACATGAATGTTTCATTCAATCTAAATTATGCATTTTAGCATGGTTTACAAAATTCCTATGCTCTTGGAGTATCCCCTGATATCATATTTCTGTTATGACGTCATGTAGCATCTCTCAATGCTATATGTGTACGAACATATGGGTTTCCTACATCATCGTACCTGCTCACGTTCAGTAACGCCTGTTTTCTGGTGCTCTCTGGCAACATGTTATAGGTGAAAGTTTAACTTTTGTTGTAGCTTATTAATCTTAAAGACCAGTATTATATTGAAAAGCTTAGATTTTCTTGTAGCTACACTATGTACATTAATTTAAACCATTATCTTTTCCTATTTGTGCGGTCACACTACTAAACAGTGATGTTGCTACGTCAGTCATTACATCATGCTCCTTATGCTCTAAATGAGCATAAAGACTATGATGTAATGAATCTTTATTATAAACTAAAGTCAGAAATTCATGACAAGAAGGAGACAATAAAACCAAAAGTTTGTTCTGTGTCATACAATGGTGCATTTTCCAACAGAATTGCACAAGCTTTCAGAAGAACGAAAGTCAATATTGGATTTCAAATAAAAGGTACAATTGGTTCTAGGCTATGCTATAAAGCTGGCAACAACAGCAACAAATATTTAGAATCTGGTCTATAAGATCAACTGCCAAGACAGTGACAAGTTTTATATCCGTCAGGTGGGAAGGAATTTCAAGATTCATTTTAGAGAGCATACATATAACCAAAATAAGAGCAGTTTGGGTACACGTTCGGATACAGGAAAAACATGTGGCAGGAGACACAGAAGGTAATGTAACGTGTTGCATAGGGCACCAAAGGGGCAATCACTGAACCTATTCGAGGAAATGGAGATTTATGTACACAGGAAACAGTAACCAGAATGACTGCAGCATGAGCAAAATGAGTTTAATGTGAATGCTTATTTTGATGTATTCAGGAAGCTAATAGTCTGAGCAGCATCAAGAGCTCCAGCAGCTTGCCGTGAGTTCGTGTATGCTGGCCACCAGCTACGAGGAGACTAGGCCTTCTTCCGCAAGTTCCACCACTAGAAAACAGACTTTCATACTGAGAAGCCACAAGGTGGCGCCATTGAGATCCTAATCCAGATGAATTATCTATTATTGACTTTTTCATTAATAGCCACTGTTTCACTGATTATCTTACACTTGCATTTATGGTTTAATTGTTTTGTCATACTGGAAGATTTCGATTTATAGGTGTGATTTGATTATTAGACTTTTTATACTGGCTTTTACACAGTTGTGTTATTTTACTTTGACAGGCTGCTAGCTTCCCATTATCACCATCTGTACTCTCTATGTGGATTTTAAGTATGGATCTAATTCCATGTATTGTATATCAGTACATATTTTATTTTCAAATGCTCATTTTGCCAAGTGAAGCAGTTTTAATTAATGACTATACATACTGCATTTTAACTATTAAATTTGTGATATGGTTACTCATGTACCCTAGCTATAGTGCCCCCTGCTGGCCTAAGTTATTTGTATAAATACTAGAAAAATCCAAGCCTTCAAACGCACTTACCATGTAATTTGACATTGATACCTACATCCGAATATTTTGTGGTATGTGTGGCTGCAGCAAATTGAACTTAGTTGATTACACCATTGTTTTTGTTTGAAACAGATATGAAGGTTTCAGTAGCCGAAACTCTTAATAGTGAAGTGTAATAGTTTGTGTGATCAAGACTGACCTGTAATGTTAAATATGATTACAGACTCACTTTCAGACTTCATCTTTTCAATTGATAAACCAACATGCATAGTCATAACCCTGACTGCTAAGTTTCCTCACCACCCAAAAAGTACAACTCAGTGATTCATGCACTAACAATGAGAGTACACCGAATCAGCAATACATACAGCCTGGAGTGAGGAAATTGCACCCAGTGAACCATTTCAGGGCAAATGACTATGTTGAGAGTACCATAAAGAATAATGGCAATAAGGAACAATATCAGAGCACCCAGGAAGAAGCACCATGACAAATTGCCCACCTACCACACGTATTAGACATTAGTTACAAGCTGGGCAAGATGTTGAGAGGGTATCAAATCCATCAACTACAGCAACAACAAAATAAGAGACTGCCTTAGTCCAAATAAAAACCTGTATAGTGAACATAAGTAAGTTTTGGGAACAAAGTGATGAACAAGAAACATTTGCAGCAAAACAGCATAATGTCAAAAACAGCACAAGTAGCTGCAGTGTGAGTGTTAGCAAGTTTCATGTACAAAGTAGCAAACAGGTAACATATGCAGTGAAACATAATAGTGCTAATAAATATCAAAAAGAAATTCAAACAGGAGTGAAACAGAGTAATGGTCAAGGTTTAGTACGTAAAACCTGAAAATTACCTTATTGAGTGATAGCCAAGGTCGTAATGTTTCAAGTTGCCTTAATGAAAACGTAAATGACAATTGTCTGGGGTATGTGTATACTTCAGCAGAAGCCAAGGATGTCTTGCAAAAAACTAACAAGAAGGCTTCTGAAGCTGATGTCGTCGTAATTATGACTGGAACAAATTATATAGCGAAAAACAACAGTGCTAACTTAATAAAAGGTTTAAGAAGCACATTACCAAGTATCACATCGAAAAAAGTGTTTGTTCTCGATTCTCCATTTAGATATGATCTTGCAAAACAATCCTGCGTAAATCGCGAGGTATTGTAAGTAAACAAACAGCTATATCACCTGTGTTTGAAATTCAAAAATACCACAATCATGAAAGCTAGTGAGTTTGACAGGGAGTGCTATACTAGACAAGGATTCCACCTCAACAACCAAGGAAGAAGATTAATCTCGAAACTGATTACCAAAACTTTGAGTAAAGAAATGGCCACCTTTACAGTAATACTGCTGGACAGGGAAACCTGTAAAGCCTGCTAGTCTGTCTGCCAAAATATTAACGGATATGTTCCAGCAGGATCAAAATAATCTTCAAACCATTCACTCTGAGCCCAGAAAACTAGATGTATCCGAACGTTGTCAAATTGGGGCTTGGCTACCAGCAGTAGACTTACAAGACAACATGCATCTTCCCTCTTGCTATGAAAAATCAATATTATTCATGCACATAAACATTAGATCTCTGAAATATAAAGCTGATGAACTTGGTGTTTAATTGAATGGAAACAACAGAACAGTATTATGTATTAATGAACACTGGTTAAGAGGAGAAGAGAGAAACTGTATGTACCACCATGTTTTAATTTAATTACAAGTTACTGCTGACCCAATGAAGGTTACCGGGGTTCCTCAATATATATAAGTGCCAACCTAGGGTTAAGATATACTGTGTTTGATGTTAGGGACATATGTGTTAAAGGCATTCTTGAAGCACCTGTCATGCTACTACCAACATTAAAACTCACAGTTATTTCAATATACCATTCTCCTGACAGTGATGCCAATCAATTTGTAGAGTGTTTAGATAAATTTATTCACCGCACAGAAAAAATACCAAACACAATACAGTAATTTTAGGAGATTTAAATTTTGATGTAAGGGGGGAAAAAACACACAAGAATACTAATTTGCTTAACACGCTAAGATCCCATAATCTCTTCTGTGCAAATTATAGTCCCACAAGACAACTTTCTTGTCTCGACAATTTTATCACAAATATACATAAAGATGATTTTGAATTGGGACTTCTTAATGTCAACCATCTGACAGATCACAAAGGTATATGGGTAAAAGTAACAATTAATGAAACAATGGGGGATTGTGAACCAACCCAGTATGTTAGGTTCTTAAATGATAAAAGCATAAATAGCTTCAGGGATAAGCTTAAGGCACTAAACTGGAATAATATAATATATGCTTCCAACAATGTTGAGGAGGCTTGTAGCAGATTTGTTAGTACTCTATCTGAAATTTTCAATACCTCCTGGCCAATGGTTACCAAACGAAACAAAACTATGGCAAGAAAGCATGGTCGAACTGCTCCACATAGGTGGTTCACACCATATTTACAGAAGCTAAGATAAATGGTTTTGTATGCTGTGATAAGGTAAAAAATGGTAGTGTTGACAATGCATCGTATGTTAGCCTCAAGAGACACTATAGATCACAAATCAGATTAGCAAAATGTAGAGCAAATGATAACTTCATCAAAAACTCCAATAATAAGTGTAAGGCTGTGTGGAGTGTCATTAAAGCAGAATTAGGTACAGGTAGTCATAGTGTAAAAGTTACAACTGATGATGTCACCCCAGATGAATTTAACCTCTTTTTTTTATCAATGCAGCAAACCCTAATTCCTCATCTCCTCATAAGAAGAGTTCAAAATCAAATTCACAATTTACTTATATAAACCAGTTTTTACAAAAATTTGCTGATACCGTGCCAACCTGTAATTGGGGACATGTGGAAATAAGTGATGTAATTAAATCAGTGGCAAAGTTAAGCGACTCCAGTTCAGAAGATATTTATGGCCTCTCAAATTTTGTGCTTAAAAAAAAATAATAGAGTTGATATCATTCCCTCTCTGCACGCTCATAAACTGGATATTTGACAGTGGTATTTTTCCAGTATGTCTGAAGAAGACAGTAGTAATTCCATTACACAAAAAGGGTGATAAATCCTGCACCAATAATTATTATCCAATTTCTTGGATGCCTATTTTTTAAAAAATAATCAAATATTGTATACAAAAGCAAATAACATGCATTTGTCAAAAAACAGTGTACTGACAAAGTCTCAATATGGTTTTAGGGCCCATTTATCAACAATTAATGCTGTTGAAAATGTTCTTTCTATTATGCAATCTTCCTTTGAATCCAAATTATCTGCCGAAGCCACACTATTGGACTTGAGCAAAGCATTTGATTCTGTAAACCACAAAATACTGCTGGAAAAACTATGGTGTTATGGCATTAGGGATCTGGAATTCTCCCTCATTAAATCATATCTCAGTAACAGAAAGCAAACTGTAAGCTACAACGGTCAAAAGTCACAGTTACTGAATGTCATTAGTTCCTCAAGGATCAGTGCTTTGGCCATTACTGTTTATATTTATAAATGACCTGCCCAGCAATATGCCATGCATATTTGTGCTTTATGCAGATGATACAACTTTCATCAATTCAGGGAAGGACATAAATAAACTGAAGGAGCAAAGTAAAGATTTTCTCAGATTCAATATGTGGTTCGAAGCCAATGAGTTAGCTATTAACTATGAAAAGACTGTAAATATACCCTTGAGCTTATCCAATGCTGATATTGAGTACAATTCTACCAAACATCTTGGCGTATACTTAGATACGAAATTAACCTTGCAGAGTCACATAGACAACATATCTCGAAAGCTTTCGCGACTTATATATCTACTGAAAAAATTACGCACCCGTGTTTCTGAAAGCCTGTTGATTAATTCTCATTATGCATTCTTTCATTGCCATGTTAGCTATGGTATTCTCTGTGGAGTAATTCTCCATGGTCCAGGAAAATTTTTATTTGGCAGAAGAATGCCATCTGGAGCATCTCTGGGATTACCAAAAATAACATATCATGTAAAAAAAAATTCTCTTTTTATATGCAGCTGCCTTTTGTACATAAAAGAAAACTTTAACAGTTACAACCTTAGGCAGTCCGTTCATAATCATAACACTCGTCCAACATTTAAGACAGGCATACCACCGACTCTACTCAAGAAAACACATGACAGTTATGAATACATGGGAATAAGGCTTTTCAACACATTACCTGTGCAGGCACATTGTGTCTCTCTTAATATATTTAAAAGTAAGACTAAAAAATAGCTGAAAGACAAAGCTTTTTATAGTGTTAAAGAATTTGAAAACTCTTCAAAAAATAGACCTGACTTACGAAACATCTTGCAACTCTGTACCTCTTCCTAAGCTTTTTTTGTCTCTGTAGTTCCACATTTAACTGTTAAACATGTGGAGAAATCCTTTTGTATGAAATGTATTCTTTTATTATGCTCATTCTTTAAAATCCACACTTTAGTTGTGTGGGATATCTTTATGTATCAAATGTATTCCTTTATTATGTATGTTATTTTAAAATGTATACTTTTGCTTTGTGTGATACCTCACAATAGTTTTATATCTTAATATGTAAATTGTACGTTACTCATGATAACATCGATTGCATGTAATTGCTTAAAGATGGATAAATAAATAAATAAAGGTGCTGTGGACAAGCTTTAAGTGCCAAGAGCATACCCCATCAGTCCAAAAAGTTTCAAGACTGAATTACTTTACACTACTGTTTAATGACAAGTCATCATTTAACATTGTTACCAAAAATATCGAAAAGTACTTGACCAGTTTACTTCATACTTTTAAATGATATTTTAATGAACCTTCAGACAGACATAGGCTATGTTTATTTTTAATGTATATGATATGTATTTAATATAGGAAGAGGAAATGTTGTTTCCAAATAGCTTGAAAAGTACTTGACTGATTTACTTCAAATTTTTGCACAATATTCTAATGAACATTTGGTCTGACACAGACTATACTGTATATTTTTTTAAGAAAATATACGTATAATATATAAATACATTTGTAATATATAGAGGGGCAACATTGTTAAATTTCTTGTCCAATTTGTAACATTTTTACATAATACCCTAAAGCACATTTGGACATCATAGGTGATATATATTTTTCAAACAAGAATGTAATGTTTTCTGTTAAAACTGTGTGTGAGAAAGAAAATGCTGTGTGGTGTGCTGCTGTGAAACTGTGCAGTTTGTCTCCTTCCTCACAGTCAAGTTTAACAATGATAGCAGGGCAAATTGATTCTTCTATATGTATTCTTTCTCATTATATTTAGTTTTAAGTAAAAATGTATATCAACAATGTGCTGTTTTTTTCTCTTCCTCACACTGTTTTCACAGAAGCCAGGAAAGTTGTATTTGTGGCTCATTGGGTTATTATTAGAATACTATTGCGGAATCTGTATTTGCAATAACAATAAATAAGGCTCAGGTCAGAGAGAGGAGATAGAAGTGATGGACAGGGAGGAGGAGGAGGAGGAGGAGGAGTAAATGGTTAGGGAGAGGGGGGGAGGAGGAGGAGGAGGAGGAGGAGGAGGAGGAGGAGGAGGAGGAGTAAATGGTTAGGGTGAGGGGGGGAGGAGGAGGAGGAGGAGGAGGAGGAGGAAATGGTTAGAGAGAGGAAGAGGGGGGAGGGGGAGGGGATGTGCAGAGAGAGGAGGGTGGAGGAGTGTGTTTCTTCAAGAAAGAGCAGGTTAGCAGCTGTTAGCATCTCACTTAGACAATGAACTGACACAATTTAGTTCTAGTATGATGGACATAGAGGAATTACGGGCAAAGTTTAAACAGACTGTAAATTGTGCCCTGGAGAAGTATGTGCAAAGTAAGTGGATTAAGGATGGAAAAGACCCACCATGGTTTGACAACAAAATTCAGAAATTGCTGAAAAAGCAAAGGCCATTGCAGTCTTGGTTCAAAGGAGAATGTGAAAATGAAGACAGCCAAGCGTTAGTAGAGATCAAAGCGTCTGTGAAAAGGTCTATGTGCGAAGCATACAACAATTACCACGGCCTTACATTAGCAAAAGATCTGCCTGAGAATCTGAGAAAATTTTCATCCTATGTAAAATTGCTAAGCAGTTCTAACGCTTCCACCTAGTTGCTCATTGAGCAGTGTAGTGTGGCAGTAGAAGATGGCAAAACAAAAGCCAAAGTTTCAAATTTCACATTCAAGAAATCATTCATGGAGAAGAAATATACAAACTTACTGTCATTTGACAATCGTACAGAGTCCCATATGAACGACACAGTTATAAGCATTCGTAGAGAAACAACTGAAAGAGTTGAATCAAACAAGTCACTAGGTACAGATGGAACTCCAATAGGGTTTAACAAATTGTACTCTAAGGCCTTGGCCCCTTACTTAGGTCGCATTTATCAAGAATCTCTCACCCATTGCAAAATCTCAAGTGACTGGAAAACAGTGTGGATGACTACCATCTATAAGAAGGGTAAAAGAACAAACCTGCAAAATTACAGACCAATTTTTTTGATACTGGTTTGCTGCAGAATCCTTGAACATATTCCCAGCTCGAATATCTTAAACTTTCTCAAGACTGAGAAGTTTATGTCCACAAATCAGCAAGGTTTTAGAAAGCATTCCTTGTGAGAAATTCCCAGTTTGAATACAGTAAATTTCTTTGAGAGGAAAAGCTTCTGTCCCCAAATCAGAATGATTTTGGAAAGCACACTGGTGTGGAACTCAGTTTGCCGTTTCCTCACAAGATCCTGCAAACCTTGGGTGAAAGACAACATGCAGATTCTATATTCCTAGATTTTGACATGATACCACACTGCCAACTGTTAATGAAGGCACAAGAATACAGAATAGGTTCCCAGATATGAGAGTCACTCGGAGACTTCTTAAGTGACAGAAACCAGTATGTTGTCCTTAATGTCATTTTGTACATACGTAAATGATCTGGTGGACAGGATAAGCAGCTGTCTGCTGCTGTTCACTAATGATCCTGTGGTCTATGGGAAGGTGTCATCATTGAATGATTGTAGGAAGATACAAGATGACTTAGTCAAATTTTGTATTTCATGTAATGAATGACAGATAGCTCTAAATGTAGAAAAATGTAAGTTAATTTGGATGAATAGGTAAAACAAGCGCATAATGTGTGGATACAGCATTAGTAGCATCATGCTTGACACAGCCACGTTGTTTAAATATCTGATGTAATGTTGCAAAGCAATGTGAAATGGAAGGAGCATGTGAGGATTGTGTTAGTAAAGGCAAATCATCAACTTCAGCCTATTGGGAGGATTTTGGAAAAGTGTCATTCGTTTGTAAAGGAGACCGCTTATAGGATGCTAGTGTGACCTATTCTCGAGCACTGCTGAAGTGTTTGGGATCTGCAACAGGTCAGATTAAAGGAAGACATTGAAGCAATTCAGAGGTGGACTACTAGATTTGTTATCAGTAGGTCTGAACAACATGCAGTGTTACGTAGATGTTTTGGGAACTCAAATGGGAATCCCGGGAGCGAATGCAAAGTTATTTTCAAGGAACACTATTGAGAAAATTTAGACAGTTGGAATTTGTAGCTGACTGCAAAATGATGCTGCGAGCATATATTTCGTCTACAGACAAGGAAGGTAAGATACAAGAAATTAGGGCTCGTACTGAGACATATAGACAGTCATTTTTTCCTTCACTTTATTCACGAGTGGAACAGGAAAGGAAATGATTAATAGTGATACAGGGTACTGTCTGCCACATACTGCATGGTGGTTTCTGTAGTAAGTATGTAGATGTAGATGTACAGAGAGAGGTGGAGAAGGAGATTAGGATGGAGTTTCAATTCCAATACATATTCAGTAATTGTAAAGCATTGCCAGGTTCACTAGTAACAAATAGAGAAAATATACACTGATGGTTTTTATGTTCCAAATGGTCTACATAGTCTCCCCTAATGAGAAGCAACACCCAGAACATTCCTACAACCAAGTGAAACTGTAAGAAAAGTTCCTTTTTGGGATGTTGTTCAACTTCCGCATCAAATTCGCACTTTCGTTAGTTTAGGTGCAACAATAATTCTGCATTTTGTCTTTTGTGCTAGGTTCATATTGATAACATCAAGTCTCATCACTTGATGCTTTCTTTCCCTAAAAGAAGTGACTGTGTTTTTGATTTCAATAGGGTACCAACAGGCATATGTGCATCATTTTTGTTCAGGAGTCATTGTGTGTGGGACAAACTTTGCACACATTTTTCTCTTCTTCAACCACTCTGGAGAATGTCATGAGTATGTGATTTAGAGCCATTCAATGCATTGCTCCATTGCGATTTGTTACACAGTGCCATTGACGCATTGCATTACAGCTTAACATTGCCTGCTTACAACTGACTGGTTGAATGCACATGTGTTGTTGAGGCTCTTTGTTCAACCTGACACTCTGGCTACTGTGCTTGCATCCCTTATACACCAGGAACAAAATCAGTCTCAGAACTTCATGGATCGACTGTGCACATGCTTAACAGTAATTGTGGACTGATCTAAAACTCCCTGGCAGATTAAAACTGTGTGCCAGACCGAGACTCGAACTTGGGACCTTTGCCTTTCGCAGGCAAGTGCTGCACTATCTGAGCTACCCAAGCACTTTCCCGCGAAAGGCAAAGATCCAGAGTTCGAGTCTCAGTCTGACACACAGTTTTAATCTACCAGGAAGTTTCATATCAGCGCACACTCTGCTGCAGCATAAAGTTCTCATTCTGGAAACATCTCCCAGGCTGTGCCTAAGACATGTCTCCAATAGATCATTTTTTTCAAAATTGCTAGTCCTGCAAAGTTCTCAGGAGAGCTTCTGTAAAGTGTGGAAGGTAAGAGACGAGGTACTGGTGGAAGTAAAGCTGTGAGAACGAGGCGTGAGTCAAGCTTGGGTAGCTCAGATGGTTGAGCACTTGCCCATGAAAGGCAAAGGTCCCGAGTTTGAGTCTCGGTCCGGCACACAGTATTAATCTGCCAGGAAGTTTCATATCAGCGCACACTCCGCTGCAGAGTGAAAAATCTCATTATGGTGGACAGATTTATATTGGCAGTATGGGACGTATCACAATATTGTGGAGCACAAACAATATATATGGACCGATTACCATATGCAGTTGGCAGTGGCAGAGCATGCAGACAAGTGTAGTGTTGATGTTCTATCTGGTTCGCCACTTGTGAGTGAAAAATCATGGAAGCTGCTGAGCAAGCAAAGTGGCTGTCCAACATGAACTGTGCGGAGAGCTACAGACTCTCAGTATACTGCTTGTCACTTAAGCAAGCTGGCAGGCTGGTTGTGTTTGTGGAGCTGCCCCACCATGTGACATCAACACCACACTGCAGGCAACAGGAAGCACTGATTAATCTTAAAAACCATCCACACGACATACACAGTATTGTGTGACAGTGGTAGCTTCCACTTGATTTGCTGGTGAGAAGCAGTAAAAATTATAATGAAATATTCTCAGCAATAAATATCTGAAATCCTTCCGTTTTGGTCTTGGCACCTGATTGAGACATAGTATGCCAGGATACCCAGCCATTTTGAAATAATAAATGTAAGGCAGTAGCCACAAACCAAAAGTAGTCACCTGGTGAAGGCTGGGCATGGCTTTGGTGGAGAGGGAAGTACCTGACAGGAACACAAGTTGCACCTATCAGTCTTTCTGCCAAGACTGTGTGCATCAGGGTGCTGCTGATGTGGGTGACATATGGTGCGATCTCAGTTAGTGTGCGGAGAATCGACATTTCCACAGACCGTTGTTGTGCTTTGAGCAAAATGAAGGGTGTATCGCGGGCCTCACTTAGTTGGGAACTGTAGCCTTTATTTATCAGCCTATCATGTTGCCAGATCTCTACAGATTCCTTTACAATGGAATCACTGAATGTGTTAACCTGTTTGAAAACAAATTCATATGTTGCAAAAAGTCTTGTAGGTACTGTCTTCCAAGTAACCTGAACACAAACATATCATCTAAATACTGAGAAAGAAACCACAATGGTTTGTGGAATGCTAATTCAAGAGCAGTTTGTTCAAGTGCCTCCATAAACATGTTGGCTGCACTGATGATAGGAGCAGCCCGCTGCCACTTCGTCAGTGAATTCATACTATCTTCCGTCAAACAGGAAGTAGGTTGATTTGTGAATGAATTTGAAGAGTTTCGTTAGTGATTGCCTGAACTTCTCTCATGTGAGTTCAATAATGTCTCATAGAGGTATCCTAGTAAAAAGGAAAACAACATCAGTGCTCACTGTGAGGTCTTCATGGCCTAGGTAGATGAAATTAAGCTACTGGACAAAATGCACTAAACTATGTATGTGGTGCTGGGCCTTGCCAACAAAGGAACTAAACATTACTGTTAAGTTTTTTTTACTCGCTTTTACACGGGTGTGCCAGTGTTGCTTATGATGGAATGGAGTAGAATCCCTTCTTTATGGACTTACGGTATTCCATAAAGTCTTGGAAGTGCAACCGTTTTTGTACAAAGTCTTTTTCAGTCTTTTCTTGAAAAGTGTTCAGGGGAAGTACAGTGGTCGTCCTCTTAACGCAGTTGACTGGATCATCATCTGCTCTTCTGTAGTAACCATCCTCTAGTACACTGTACATTTTCTGCTTGCATACTTAAAGCAGTGGGAGGACTATAGGATTTCCTTTGCCTATTGCGAGGATGATTGTCTCTGAGTCTCTTTGGAGTAATTTAACTATGTTTCTCTCCTCCATGGAGACATTTGGCCTTATTGCAATGGCCATTGTGAATGCATGACTGGATTCACATCATATTTCTTCCATTGTGTGCTGTGAAAGAGCAAGAGCAACATGTTCTACCGCACTCATAAAATCAGTCATTGGTAGCATCATCGGCATTGGTGTAAAAGTTACTCCCTTTCTAAATAAAAATAAGGTTTAATTATCAACTGTTTTCCCTCTACACTTGATTATAGTTCTCTGCAGTTCTTCTTGCATTAGTTTGGTTACAAGGTGTTCATATTTTGTGGCTTTTGTGCACATTGCCAACTGCTCTGCTTTGTTGGTTTGAGACCTTCTAACTGGATCTGTCCACATTTGTGACTCAGAGAAGAGTGTTGATGCTATCTGCAAGTAAAGCATGAGTTGCAGATCCATACCCTGACTAGGAAAGGTGGTTTAGTTGGGCACTGGACATCTGATATGATGAATGATCTTCACAAAAACTGGTATGATTAGGTTGTCTCTGCATCTTGGAAGAAAGGCAAAGCAGGCCAGAAGGAGGTTCTCTCCTATTTCAAAGCTTGTCCACCTTCTTCACTTTCATGATGATGTGAAATGTTTCGGGGTATTTAGCTGTATGGCATTGCCGAAACAGTGTGATATTTCAGCAACCTAAGTTGTTGCTATTTTCATCCACGACTAGCTATTTTGTGTAACAGTGTCACCTCCGCCTGTTCCTGTTCCTGTCACAAATGGTTCATTGGAAGAATAATTGTTGGTAAAGCCTCTGTGTGGGCTCAAATCACTCTGATTTTATCTTCATGATCTTTTTGTGAGATATATGATAATACAAAATATTGTTGTACAGTGATGCTGGCCACATAGGTATCTCGGGCAGTGTTATTTTTATCCTCAATATGCAGTTTCATTGCTTCATTTAGAGGAATTTAAGACATGGGTAACTGTAAATGCACTATCCCACTATAAACTGAATTGTTGCAGGTTTGTGGCCCATTGGAATGTTCCACAGAATATAGCATCTTACTACCAGGAATCAGGCAGAGCTGGTCGTGATGGGAAAACAGCATGGTGTCGAATTTATTACAGCTCAGAAGACAAAAGAAGCATAGACTTTCTCTTGAGGCGTGAAATTCAGACTGCTGCAAATACTAACAAAATGAAAAGTGCTACAAATGCTTATGAAGAATTTGAAAAAATAGTGGAGTATTGTGAGAAAGTACGGTAAGTCTTACAGGAGTGCAAAATTCTATGTAGGTATTGTTTAATAAGTACAGTCAGCAGACTTATTCACTACTATGATGTGTTAGTCATATTGATTATTGGAGCACAGATCCATTGTTCAATTCTTATAACTGTTTTAGGCCAAGGTATTCCCAGGATTGTAAACCCAACTGAGTAACTCATTGGGTACAGTGACAGAAAAAATGACATTCAAGTGAAATTATGTTAAACTGAAAAATTTGTTCCAAGCATTGTGCCAAATGGCATCTGCTGATATACTCCATCATTATAGGTGTATGAATTTTCTGTTTTCCATATTATGTAAATGGTTGCATTTTGTTTTCTTACATCACTGCTCCTGGTATAGGATAGAACAACATTATTATGCCCAAGTTTTATTTTTTTATTTTTTGTTTTTGTAACTGTTCTTGGAATACTTCTGTTGTATGCAGTCACTGTTGAGAAAATTTAATGTGCTATGTGTAGTTAGTGCAGTCATTCAAACCTGACCATGGAATTGGAGACAGTGAAATGCCATGTTAAGACAGTTATTGACATTTCATTCAGTTGAATTAAACATTTAATATATATGGAAGGGAAATAAATATCATAAGTAAAGTATGGCTAAATAGTTTCAAGCAATGTTAAAAGCAGAGCCAGCTTACACAAAGTGTGCCAGTATATGCCTGTGCTATTAATAACAAAATGATCTACAAAAAATAAAGACATTGACCATGAATGTGTTAGGTTCACAGGTTCCACAGCGAAGAATTCTGCCAAAAAATTGTGGTTTCCGGTAAAGTTTCAGTTCAAAAAATAAATATAATTCATTTTTATATTTGTAAATAAATTTCTTGTTTGTCCTTAGAAACCTGAAGGAATTTCCTCAGTATAGTTACATGTAATTAAAATTACAGAACAACAGTTGCGGAAGTGATGAAAAGGGGGGGGGGGGTGTATTAATGCTGTCAGTGTCCATAGCACTTACGTAGCTAAATATGTAGCACAAACAGCTTAGACAGCCAAACCAATTCGCCAAATTTGGGTTGTGAATTTAAATGCTGGCAGTGCCATCTGTTTTTTGTTGCCATGAGCCTCATAGAGTTTAAAAGTGAAATGTTGTATATTACTGATAGCAGATATCGTAGCTTTGGTACTCAGGTTCTGGAGGAGATACGATTCACTTTAAAAATGCATCAGCATCAAAGTGAGGGACATGGGAAAAACACAGACGAGAAGTTGGTACCATCTATCATCCATCCTTTATTGTTGTCTTGTGTTCACATCAGGTCTCTCTCTCTCTCTCTCTCTCTCTCTCTCTCTCTCTCTCTCTCTCTCTCTCTCATTTGCAGTTTTGTTTATGTGCCTAATGACTAATCAACAACTCAATTACATTGTAAGCTGTTGCCTTTTCTCTTTTCATTATACATTTCCACCAAGGGCATTCCATTTCCACATACATCTACAAGGGGCATTCCACGTTGATTTGCACTTTATTTTTTCTCTTCATTCAGGGTGTGCCATTTGACTCATCATTACAGTTGCAGTATATAGTACTTTGGTCTAATAGTAGGTGGCAGGACAATCACTAAAAGTTTAATCCCTGCACAGTACAAGCGATTTTCCCAACTACTGTCATTACTTGAGTGAACAGCATGGAATCTGATCATCAAGGACAGCACTGGAGAACTTGGTTTCTCTAGAAGGAGGGTGTAAAAACTGCAGATACTCATAGGCGGTTGGTGACGGTTTGTGTGGAGTGTTCCTGAAGGACAATACTTGCAGGTAGGAAAACCACAGCTGCCATTTCTGAAATCAGGTTCCAGGTACTGCCACACTTACTGTATGCTCCTGAACTGGCCCCTTCTTGAATACCACCATTTCAGGGCTATGAAGGAAAACTCTACACGGACTTCATCTCACAGACTTACAGGAACTGTGAATAGCTGTCCTACGGTGGGTGCAACAGACTCCAAAAAAGTGGTTAGAGGAGGGCATACAGAAGTTAAAGGGTTCAGGCTACTACGGTGAGGGTGGTAATGCATGGGACACCATTTCAAATATGGCAGCCTTGGTTTTCCGACTCGTGTGAGGACAAGCACTGTCGAGTTACAAGGGCACTCTCAGTGACAGTGCACATTCTGCACACAAAAACTCCATTTGCCTGTGAATATCTGCAATGTTTAGAGATTTGTTGTCCAGTGTTGTCCTTGTTGATCACACACCATGTTGTCCACTTGCATAATGGCTGCAGTTGGGAAACTGGGCCACATTGTATAGTAGTAATTGTCCTGCCACATACAGTTAAACCAAAGTGCTACATACATGCAACTTTAATGAAAAATCCACCAGCACACCATGACTGATGGCCAAAATAAAGTGTAAATCAATATGGAATACATATCATACATCTACATCTATACTCCACAAGCCACCGAGGATGTGTGGCAGAGGGTACTTCTGGTACCACTATTGTATACCTTCTTCACTGTTTCAGGAGGGGACCCAAAGGGCGTAATATGCCTTATAACTAATATAAAAAACAAAGGAAATGACAAGTAGAATACCCTCTACATTTTAAGCAAATTGAAGTGGGAAAGCTGAGACATGAACACTCTTTATTGTAAGGGGGCTTGGAGGGTTAAAATGTTTAACAGTGAGGTGCGAGAATAGGATTTTTTTTTTTGGGGGGGGGGGGGGAGGGGGTTGGGTCTGGTGATGAGAAGCAAATAGCTCGATAACGGATATGCTAAATAGAAAGAAACTAGATCTTATGGAAAAAAAATTATAAACACAGTCACAATGAAAGACCAGTCAATGTATCCAAGCATTTGGGGTGGGGGTAAAAACTTTGTTATGTATCACACCCAGTTATCACCTAAGAGGGCCTAATCAGTCATCATTCATATACAACATAGTATGATGTACTTAAAAGCCATTGACAAGAACAGTAAGTGTCATAGCATTTCTACAATTTCAACAAAGTTGTTTAAATAATTCTTATTTTTCAAATCAGTCAGCTCATTTAAGATCATACTTCGTGTGTGACCATGTTAATAAATATTTCAGACTCTCTTAGAATGTTCGTCCCTACTCGTTGTTTAGATTTGTGTAACATTTCCATTTGATCATTTATATTACTCAGAAAATGTTCATGAGTTTTTAAATGTGCCCCTAGAGATGATGTATTACTTAGATAGGAATGCCGTTTAAATTTCATTTTAAGTTTTCTTCCAGTTTGACATATGCAAAATCCTTTCACACTGAAGCATTTAGTTTTGTGTATCACAGATTGCTCATATGTGGATTCTTTCTCTAAACTGTTCTGTAATTTGGCACTTTTGTTTTAATCGTGTTTCAAAGATTTTTGTCACAGTTTTCATTATTTGCATTATTGACATGTAATGCCTATTAAACAGATAGCACATCATGATGTTACTCATGCTATGTCCACTTTCCTGTTGTGTGTGGATGATGGAGGTTGCTGACATGGGAAAATTACTGTTGTTCTGTGTTACTGTTTATGAATTTGACAGTGTGATCTTATGGTTCATTATGATGGACATGTGACTTTAAATAGTGAACATTTCATAAGCTACATTTGTATTTCGTATCTTTGACATCTTGTACACTGCGGTTTCGTTGTCATTTCTGTTTCTATTTTTTAATGTTGATTCAGGTGCCATATGATGGTCATTGATCAAAATCAGCAGCAAATTAATAACTTGTTCTAATGCAGCCAAGTGCCACGAGTTTCCTGAAACTTAAATCCATTGTTGAAAATTACCTGAAGAAATCATTTGATCAGTAATACTCAGGAATTGGCCATACAAGTGTTTTGTAAGCCACTTCTTTCATGGGTGAATTACATTTACTTAAGATTCTTCTTCAGAATCTATCTGACATTGGCATTTCCCACTATTTGTTTTATGTGGTCATTCCACTTAAGGTAGCTTCGGATGGTTACTCTTAGATATTTTACGGTAGTTACTGTTTCTGGCAGTTTATCACTAACAGAGTAGTGGATTTATTTTCGTATTTATGCACAATGTGTTACATTTATTTATGATCAGGGTCAACTGAGAGTTCCTGCACCATTCATCAGTTCTGTCAGATCTTCATGCAATGTGCTTGAGATCTTCTGATGTTGTGCCTCCTTATAAACAACGGCATCATGTGCAAACAGCCTTGTGGAGCTTCCCACATTAGCCACTAGATCATTTATATGTATTTTAAACAGTAACAGTCTGATCATACTTCCTTAGGGTACTCCTGAAATTACCTGTACACGTGTTGATTTTGTTCTGCTAAGAGTGATGTACTAAGTTCTAGCTGCAAGGAATTCTTGAATCCAATTGTAAATCTGGTCCTATACTTAGTAAGCTCATTTTTTTATTCACTAAATGACAGTATCAAATACTCTCCTGAAGTCAAGGAACACTGGATACAATGACTGTAGTGCTGTGGATCTCATGGAGGAACGTAGTGAGTTGAGTTTTGCAGGATCTCTGTTTGTGGAATCTGTGTTGATTTTCATAGAGGAGATTTTCATTCTCCAAAAAACAGCTCTATAATTATGTGCTTTTGACCTATGACCCTTCTTGAAAATGGAAATGAGCTATGCTTTTATCCAGTCACTAGGTACCCTTTTTGCTCCACCAGCACACAATAAACTGCTACTAGAAGGGGAATTAGTTCTTTTGCAAACACTCTGCAGAATGTTACAGGTATCTCATCTGGTCTAGATGTCTTTCCATTACTAAGTGATTATAGCTGGTTTTCTATTATTCCTTGATCACTTATCTCAGTATCTGCCATTCTGACATTTGTGTGATGATTAATTAGAGGAACTATATTATGATCTTCGATGGTGAAATGGTTTTGGAAGTCTGAATACAATATTTCAACTTTCTCTCTATCACCTTCCATTTTCATATCAGTATGGTCATTAAGTGACTGAATAGATGGTTTTGGTTCTGCTTACTGATTCCATGTAAGATCAAAACCTCTAAGGCTTATTAGTCAGACCAGTTGAAAAAATATTACTTTCAAAATCACTGAATGCTTTTCTCATTGCTCTCTCTTTATGCTCATTGTTTCTTCATTCAGCTAGGTTTTGACTTCTCTTAAATCTGTGATGAAACACTTTTTTTTTTACATAGTGACTTTCTGACATGGCTATTGGACCACAGTGAGTCTTTCCCATCCCTCAAAACCTTGTTAAGAATACACCTGTTTAAGGCATACTGAATGATGCTTTTGAATGTTACCCATTTGTGCTCCACATCTTTGTCTTGAGAACTGGTTAGACAGTCTTGGGAAAGATCAAAAAGAACTCCAGTCTCAAAGGGTACAGGACAAAGAAACGACGAGAATCGACCAAGCAACAGTCGGTATTCTAGTTGTTCTGTTGAAAAAGTACCAGAGCTTCAAGTGCTGAAGCTGAAATCCTTGTAGGAACAGAAAGCTGGGTAAAGCCATAAGTTCTGCCAAAATTTTTACAGTGGCGCAAACTGTGTTCAGAAAGGATAGATTAAATAAAGTAGGTGGTGGTGTGTTTGTGTCTGTTGGTAGTAGTTTATCTTGTAATGAAGTTGAAATAGATAATTCCTGCGAATTACTATGGGTAGAGGTTATACTTAACAGCCATACCAAAATAATAATTGGCTCCTTCTACCGACCCCCAACTCAGATGATATAACATCTGAACGGTTCAAAGAAAACTTGAATCTCATTACAAATAAGTACCCTATTCATACAGTTATAATTGCTGGAGACTTCAATCTATCCTCGATTTGTTGGCGAAAATACATGTTCAAATCTGGTGGAAGACAGAAAACATCTTTCAGAATTGTACTAAATGCTTTTTCTGAGAATTACTTTGGACAACTAGTTTACAAGCCCACACGAATTGTAAATTGTTGAGAAAACACTCCTGACCCCTTAGCCACAAATAATCCTGATCCAATAGAGAACGTCATGACGGATACAGGGATTAGTGAACAAAAGTTCATTGTAGCAAGGCTTAAAACCATATCAACCAAAACCACTACAAATAAACGCGAAATATATCTATTTAAAAAAGAAGATAAAAATTTGCTTGATGCCTTCCTAAGAGAGAGTCTCCATTCCTTCCAAGCTAATTATGTAAGTGTAGACCAGATTTGACTCAATTTAAAAGATACAGTATCGACATCAACATATAGATACTGCGTAAGTTAATAAGAGATGTGACTGATTCGCCATGGTACACAAAACATGTCAGAACACTGTTGCAGAAGCAACGAAAAAAGCATGCAAAACACAGAAGAACACAAAATCCCCAAGACTGGCTAAGTTTCACGGAAACTCGAAAGTTAGTGTGGACATCAATGTGAGATGCTTTTAATAGTTTCCACTATGAAACATTGTCTCAAAATATGGTAGAAAACCCAAAGAGATTCTGGTCGTATGTAAAGGGCACCAATGGCAAAAAACAGTCAATACCATCACTGCATGATAGCGATGGAAATGTTACCGATGATGGTGTCACTAAAGCGGAGTTACTAAATAAAATTTTCCACAATTCCTTCATGAAAGAAGACAAAGTAAATATTCCCGAACTCAAATCCAGAGCAGCTGTTAGCATGAGTGACATAAAAGTAGATATCTCAGGTGTTGCGAAACAACTCAAATCACGTAAGAAAGGCAAGTTTTCCGGTCAAGATGGTAGAACAGTGGTTCCTTTCAGAGTATGCAGACACAATAGTGCCTTTCTTAGCAATCATATACAACTGCTCACTTGTTCAAAGGTCTGTTCCTAAAGACTGGAAAGAAGCACAGGTCACACCAATATTCAAGAAAGGAAATAGGAGTAACCCACTGAATTACAGACCCGTATCACTTACCTCAATTTGCAGCAGGATTTTGGAGCATATACTGTACTGGAACATTATGAATCATGTTGAAGAAAATGACTTATTGATACATAACCAACATGGATTCAGAGAATATCGTTCTTGTGCAACGGAGCTAGCTCTTTATTCCCACGAAGTAACGAGTGCTGTTGACAAGGGATCTCAGATCGATTCCATATTCCTAGATTTCCAGAAGGCTTTTGATACCGCTCCTCACAAGTCTCAGTTGTGTGACTGGATTCGTGATTTCCTCTCTGAGAGGTCACAGTTCATAGTGATGGACGGTAAATCATTGAGTAGAACAGAAATGATATCTGGCATTCTGCAAGGTAGTGTCACAGGCCCTCTGCTGTTCCTGATTTACATAAATGATCTAGGTGATAATCTGAGCAGCCCCCTTAGATTGTTTACAGTCTAGTAAAATTATCAGATAATCTATTCCAATTACAAAATTATCTGGAGAGAATTTGTGTATGGTGCGAAAAGTGGCAATTGGCGCTAAACAAGGAAAAGTGCAAAGTCATCCACATGGGTACTAAAAGAAATCCGATAAATTTTGGGTATACGATAAATCACACAAATCTAAGGGTTGTCAATTTGACTAAATACCTAGGAATTACAATTATGAGCAACTTAAATTGGAAAGATCACATAGATAATATTGTGGGGAAGGCGAATCAAAGACTGCGCTTTGTTGGCTGAACTTTCTCTTCTGAATGCGAAAATATTTTGTTGACACCCACCTACATAGGGAGAAATGATCATCACAACAAAATAAGAGAAATCAGAGCTCGAACGGAAAGATATAGGTGTTCCTTTCTCCACGTGCCATTCGATAGTGGAATGGTAGAGAAGTAGTATGAAAATGGTTCGATGAACTGTCTGCCAGGCACTTGATTGTGAATTGCAGATTAACCATGTAGATGTAGATTTAGATGTAGACTATTTGATGTTGACTACTCACTTACTCTGCAATTATTTGTACCCTGTCTCTCTTACTGAGCAAGAATACTCTCCTATCTTTACAGCCCCTACAACTCCCAGAGAGATTGATGCTGTCACAGCATGATCTATGTTAACTAATTTGAAAAGTTCCGGTCTGTCTGTTGCTAGTTGATCTAAGATGTTACCTCCATGACTTGGTTCTCAATTGGAGCTCAAAGTAATTTTTGTTCAAGGCATGCAGAATAATGGCATATTAACCTCTGCCTGTGGCACCAGTTTTAATTGAATAACTCACCCATTCTGTAGAGGGCAAGTTGAAATCTCACAGTATTACAACAGTGTGATCAGGAAACTTAACACAGAATTCTGCAAGTTCTTTCTCAAGTGCTCTGCCAGTACAGCTTCTGATGCAGGTGGTCTATAAAAGCATTCGATTACCATTTTTGACCCTTTTTAGATGCCTAACATAACTTACATTATTTCACATTCAGAATCCGAAATAACCTCACTAGATATGAAATTCTGTACTGCAACAAATATTCTGCCATCATTGGCCTCTCCTTACAGTAAATATTCCAATCTGTATTTAGGATTTTTGTACTATTCACTTCTGGTTTCAACCAACTTTCTGTTCTTCATACTATCTGGGAATTATTATCTATAACAAGCAACACTAATTTACACATGTGCGCACGCGCCCCCCCCCCCCCCCCCCCCCCCACACACACACACCTCTGACATTAGTGTGTTGTAGAATTAGGGAACTTTCTTTTTATCCTTGTGTATTATGATCTTTTTGGGGACTGAAGATCTCCTCCATAGTAATAAACGTGGGCTACAGAAATGAGTTATCTTGTGAAACTCGGCTTACTCTGTTTCATCAATGGGATAATGACATCCACAAAGTAATAGATAGTGATACGTGGAATATCAAACCAACTTGTTTTTGATTTCAGGCTTCCTATCAGAGAGAATTCAGCATATTGTCCTTAAGAGATGTGTAAACAGCTCTTGGAATACACCGAAGGAATGTTATAGGGTTGTTACTGTTCACAATATGTAAAATTGTGGATTGGATATTGTCAGAAGCTAAAGTAACTTACAAAATACTTGTTCAACTAATTCTTAAGTATTGTTGGTCAGTCTGGGACACTAACCAGGTAGAATTAACAGAGGGAGATCCATAGGTCATCAGCACTTTTCATCGCACATTCGTGTAGTAAATATGAGGGCACCATAGAGATTCTTATTCATATCCATAGCATGGGCTACTAGAGAGAAGTTGTGCACCACTGAGATGTTTGCTCTCGAGATTCTGAAAATGGTATAGTTGAAAAAGAATCAAGCCACATATTGCTTATTACCACGTACAATATGAACAGTTGTTCATCACACACACTGTGCATATACGGAACCACAAAGGGGGATAAATGATAGTGGTAGACTTTGCCTCATACGGTAAAATGGGTTATGAAGTGTGGATGCATATTTTCAGAAAATGGATTTATCTGAAAATGAAGGTAATTTGCAGGATGAGGGGAAAATTGTATCTGTCAACCAAGAACTGTTCTAATGCTGATGATGCTGTTGCAAGGAGTATTTAAGAATATGAAAAAGAGTCATTAAGACATATAAATAAATGTACTATGCAGTGAAGATAGACATGTCGTGCAAGAAAAGTAATTCATATTTTTATATTTCCATCAAGTAGTGTTTAGGAAACAGAATACATTAAATACTTGCTGCTCCATTATGAAATTGGAGACGATAGGTTGTGTTTGAAGGGTGAAGCACTCTGCTCATAAACATAATGCCAGTAGAGGTCACTAGAGTAAACAGCTGCACTAGTTCACTAGAGTAAACATCTGTACTGTGCAGAATCCTTGGTGGACAAATTCCAATAAAGCAATGAGCACAGTGGATTGACACAGGAATGTGTTTCATTTTCTCAAAAGAGGAAGACTAGCTATCAGAGTAGATGTGGCATTCCATCTCCTTCAACTGGTAATCATAGTCAGTGATAGTAGTTAGTGTGTGGAGAGTGGCAAATACCAGTGTGTATCAGCCAGCAATAGTCAGTGATAGTAGTTAGTGTGTGGAGAGTGGCAAATACCAGTGTGTATCAGCCAGCAAGATACAGGACCATTTACGGCATTGTTGTGTGGTGAACTATAATCTACAATGACAATACACTTCCAGTGTTTGTTGAGAGAACTGTTGAACAGTGTGGAATGTAACCAGAACTACATATAGTCCATTCTATCTCACAGAACATTGTTCATGCAACTTACCAAGCAAGGTACCACAGTCTTAGCACACTGGACTCGCATTCGGCAGGACAATAATTCAAATCCACATCTGGCCATGAGATTTAAGTTTTCTGTGGTTTCTCTAAATCACTCCTGGCAAATGCCAGGATGGTGCCTTTGAAAGGGTGTGGCTGATTTCCATGTCCATCCTTGAAACAATCCAAATTTGTGTCCATCTATAATGATCTTGATGTCAACAGGATGTAAAATCTAATCTTGCTTCCTTCCTCCCTCACTCTGCAAGATGTTTGTTGTGTCCTCTGAGTAGTACAGTTACCACGTCTGTCTCCAATGATACATATGTAGGGCTTCACTTGAAGGGTTTGTTTTCATCTGCATTCCTAGCAACATCCCTTGAACCAGTTGTGAAAACAGGTGGATATAATATGAAAGGCTTTTTCATAAGATGGCGTCCTTCACTTTTGTGATTATATCGCACTGTGTGTCCTCTAGACAGCAGTGTAGAAGTGAAAACATTAGAAATCATGCCAGGTAGTTCATTAATATGGATTCCATACTTTATTAATGGTTGAGTCGCTTTGCCTTTATGACTCTTACTGGAACAGGTCATAAGCAACTTTTATGGGTAGAGCCTCTAGCTCACTACATTCTTATAAAGCCAGCAGCTCAGCAAAACAGCTGCATTTTGTCTGTTGGCATGAAACTTGTAGTATTGAGTCGTCACTAGTCTAATAGTAACTATTGGACTTTAAAATGATTTGCAAAGTATTCTGTTGTTTTGCTTGTTCATAAAAATCTGTCACAAACTGTACTATGTGTTGGTTCCCACTTAGTTGTACTCGGTGTATTGCTTCTTGGCAGTTGTTACAGACCAGACTCAGGTGTGAAGACTTCATCCTCACTGCCCTCAACAGACTATTACTCGGCAGTTGTTACATGCATTGTGAACTCAGTGGTACATAGTGGTATGATGTACCACAGGTCTCCCAGTTTAGTAAAATGGTCCTACTCTGTATTGCCTGTGAAGCAGTTTAAAAGAATACTGAGTGACACTGTCAGCTATATATTCAAGCAGTTACAAGTTTATGATCTTAAGCACATCCATTTATGGGAATTTTATGTCCATGGCAAATAGATAATTTACTGCATAATATTTATAGTGTTAAGTCAGCTCCAAATAGTCGCAACTGATTTTTAAATTTTCTTTGTACCAAATACAGAAGAAGTTGCTTAATCCACATTTGTGGTTTGTATTTGTATTACCATGCTTGCTACTATAAGAAAATAGTTAAATACATCAGAAAGAGAATGAGATAGAAAATTTTTTGAAGTGCTGATATGATCTGTGATAAAAGTTGGAAAAAAATTGAAATGTTTTACTGATACTAATTTCATTATTAATCTTGGTGTAGCTCCAAGAGTAATGTTTTAATCAGTTATAGCTAAGTCAAAATTTTTAGTTTTTCCTGTAATTCTCATGTCGTACACATTGTTGCAGGTGCCGACACAGTAATTTTTCGAGATATTTTGGCGACAGTGAACCACAATGCAATAAAAGATGTGATGTGTGTAGAAATAAGAAGTCTGTAGAAATGTCAGTGCAGCAATTTTTGAATGATGTTTTCCATAAAACAAGAATCAGTCATGACTATAATTCCTACGATGATGACCTATACGAAGGAGGGCGCCGTGGACAGAAAAGGTAATACTTTTGAGGATAGAAAATTTGCTAGAAGGTGCAGTAAAGGAGGGAAACAATTACAAAATCTCAGATTTATGATGAAGCTGTGATGGAATTAGTACAGGGAAACAACTACGTCACTTGTAATGCATTGTGTATAACAGCTATTTAAAAAAAAAATCAACTGTTCAAATCACAAAATTGTTTTCGAGAAAGAAATTTGATACTATTGAAAGTACAAAATTAATAACTGGTTTATTGACATTTAATTTATGTAAAGCAGCATCATGTTAAGCGTGTTTTTCCTGACAGTTTTTTTCTGCAAATGAACTGTCATTGAATTTAGCTGAAACACAATACATGCAATTCAGTACTGCACAAGGCCTGACCACACCATTAGAAATAATGTGTAAGGGTAAGTAAATAAGTGAAACATGGTACTCTAACTGGAAGTCGCTATTACAAATCTTCTTAAACACATAAATGCTGCAACTTTTACATTATGGAGAATGTCAAATTTTTGAGATGAAAATGCCAAAATGTTGACTGGCTTTTCCAACTTTCATTTACTAATGTCTTATTGTATCATGTTCTGGGGATCTCATATCGAAGAAGGGAAGTGTTTCATAGAAGCATAAAATGAGGATAATGTTTGGTGTCCATTCTAGAACCTCTTGTAGGCAACTCTTTAAGCAGTTGAGCATACTGACCACAGTGTCAGTATACATATACTCTCTTATGAAGTTGTTCTCAACATTCAGTCACAGTTTGAACACAAAAGTAATGTGCATAAATATAACACCAGAAGGAGAAATGATTTACTCTATACTTAACTTAGTTAGTGAGCCAGCATGGAAAGGATTGAGGTATTCAGCCGTATCTTTGAGCACCTATCCAATGAAGTAAAGAACTTAATGGGTAACATAACTAATTCAAACCCAAACAACCTACTTCACAACTCCTTCAAATCACTAAAAATCACTGTGTGTGCCCCCCCCCCCCCCCCCCCCCCCTTGTAGAAATCACATGAATAGTCAGGATTTTGCCATATTTTCTGCTGCGAAGATGCTCTCTAATTGTAAAACTAATTTCTTCCACACCAAAGCAAAAGGTTGCAAATAAGTAACTAACTGTAACTATTTTTGTGAAGGTGACTGCTAGGAGAGTGCATCCTGTCATCTTTTAATGATGTTGTTGGGAGAAATGAAAGAGAAAGAAAATGATGACAACCAGTAACAGGACATAATAGACTCTTTTCGAATAGTGTCTTGGTGCAGTGAACTTAACTTTCGAATATTGTCTTGGTGTAGTGAACTTAATGTATCTAGCTGACAAACAGATCACCATGAGTATTGTTCAAAATCTAATTTCTGCCACATGTAAGCCGCAACTCGTGACACACTGCCAGGAGTCGTCTTAACTAGACATTGCATCTGATTGGCACAGTGTGTTTAATTCTGCACTTCCTCCTACTTTTGATTCAGTTAGAAAAATGACATGCAGTAATGTTACAAGCTTTCTGTCTTGTCCTTTTTTTCTCCTACCTTCTATTTGATTCCATTACAGTCCTACCCTGAATTAGCCACTTTTCCCTGTATCTGATCCTGTTCTCTTACCTGTGACCACTATTGTTGTACTTACACTGCCTCATATACCTGAAATTTTCCTTGCACATGTTGTAACATAACCCCTGCAGATTGCACATAGTACAATGGGGGCTGTGCATGAGTAGAGCTGCCATGGTGCAGTTGGGGTACAGCTGCATTTAGTTTATGTATCCGTGTAGTTCCTCACATGGGCAAGTGGTTGATGTCCCAACTTCCCACGTGATCAAAACAGAATTTGGTTCATTCATTTCAAGTTAAAACTTGACTTTGGATGAGAAGTCAAATCCAGACATGTGCCTTTTGCAAGCATTGCTGTTCGACTCGTGCCAGTTGAGCATGCTTCATGCGCTAAAAGCTTTAACTTCATGTCACCAGTATTGCTACCCAAGAAATAGCTCAAGAAGGCAGTTGCTCTGAGAACATCCATGTGACTAGTGAAAATATATCCAGGGAGAAATTTAAGTACTGTGATGGAAAATACATAATTATGTATTCAACAAAGTTAGAGGATTCATTTTTTTTTTTTTTTTTTTTTTTTTAATTCTGTTGGTGACTAACCCAGTAAAGTTTCAGATGTTGCCCAGTCAGTCTGTTGAAGCCACCTGAAAAGCTGCTTTAATAAGTAAGCAGTAATATTGACATCACAACCGCAAATGTGCCATTACAGTGCAAAGTCTGTGTGTGACTGTGAACCATATGACGTTGAGATTGTTTTTTTTCCCCCTGTTGGGCAACTGTAATGAGTAACCTAATGTGTAGGGAGAGCCACTTCATTTTCAAATAACATCACTTCAAGTGATGCAAATAAATTTACATAAGTACTGAAACTTACAATATTGTTCATGATGAATATATTGTGATGAATATACTGTTCTGTCATGTGGTTATTTACTGAACAGAAAATCATTGGTATTAAACTTTGGAACTTTGTGCAGACAACATTTGAAAATTTTAAGAAAATATAATAGGTCTTTGTCCTTAAAACAGACAATGTAAATAGTCACTAAAATTTGGTTTATAAAAGAAGCGCACACCTTAACTCTGAAACTGTAGTCGGAACTAAGCAAAAATTCAATTATTTAAGCTGAGCTTTGAGTGGCATCCAATCACACAATATTTTGAAGTCAAAAACTCGACTCAGATTGCCAGTCCATCAGAAAATCAGAATTGTTAGTCATTAAGAACAGATAAATTATACGTGCCCAAAGAAATAGCAATAACATTAAATCTGCTAATTTGCTGGATTTACACCTCATACTGCCTTAATGTAGCCATACAGAAAATGCTTCAGTGGAACTCATTCAGGAAAATGACATTGGCTCATTAGCTCTGTTGTACCTGGTGGGGATAAAACATTCAGACACTTACTTGTACAATTCACCAGTGCCAAATTACTTTAAGACACTTTAAAACAACAGAGAGAAAACCACAATTAATTTAAATGCTACAATGTTGTTGTTGTCGTCTTCAGTCCTGAGACTGGTTTGATGCAGCTCTCCATGCTACTCTGTCCTGTGCAAATTTCTTCATCTCCCAGTACCTACTGCAACCTACATCCTTCTGAATCTGCTTAGTGTATTCATCTCTTGGTCTCCCTCTACGATTTTTACCCTCCACGCTGCCCTCCAATGCTAAATTTGTGATCCCTTGATGCCTCAGGACATGTCCTACCAACCGATCCCTTCTTCTAGTCAAGTTGTGCCACAAACTTCTCTTCTCCCCAATCCTATTCAATACCTCCTCATTAGTTATGTGTCTCATTTCCTAATCTAATTCCCTCAGCATCACCCGATTTAATTTGACTACATTCCATTATCCTCGTTTTGCTTTTGTTGATGTTCATCTTATATCCTCCTTTCAAGACACTGTCCATTCCGTTCAACTGCTCTTCCAGGTCCTTTGTTGTCTCTGACAGAATTACAATGTCATCGGCGAACCTCGAAGTTTTTACTTCTTCTCCATGAATTTTAATACCTACTCCAAATTTTTCTTTTGTTTCCTTTGCTGCTTGCTAAATATACAGATTGAATAACATCGGGGAGAGGCTACAGCCCTGTCTCACTACTTTCCCAACCACTGCTTCCCTATCATGCCCCTCGACTCTTATGACTGCCATCTGGTTTCTGTACAAATTGTAACAATAAAGCAAATCAATTATGCATAAATTCAACAGATCACCCAACACAGGCACACAAAAGGCTGAAACAGTCAGTGCAAAAATTCGACACGTATGTAAATTGTGAGTACATTAATTAATACCTTACTACTAAAAGATTGAGTGAACAAATTTGTAGCTCAGTGCGCAGAGGGGGCCAGCTGGCAGCCATGGATTTGGTAAACATGAAGTACACTTCCATACTTCAATTTAAAAGCACAAATAAGTGTGTATAGTTTCTCACTGACATGCCACTTAACACTGTAATCACCTTGCCAAATTATGAATGGAGGTAATCTGGAGAAACTTAGTGCAAACAAAATGTCTGGCAGGTGATTATTGTTAGAAGGCAGAAATGAGGTTAAGAGAGCAGCCTTCGGCACAGATGGGCTAATGTCCCACACCACAACCCGTTGGGCCAACAACAACATGCTATACCGTGAAGTCCCTCTTCCAGTAGAGGCAGTTACAAGACTGACTCCCTGCTGACCAGTCTCCTCAGAAGTCATGGCTGGCATGTAACCATTTCAGGCAGTGACATCACTCTCGGCCACCAGTGACCTGCCCTATGCTCAACAGCCAAACACTGGCCACTGGCCATATTTCTGCCTGTGCATGGCCTTAAGACCTTTCACCAGGTAAAGGGTGCACATGCTATCAGCAGGTGTAAAATCTTTGCGTGAGCAGTACCTACCCAGGAAAGAAACAATATGAATGTATCCCCCCCTCCCCAAAAAAAAGTGAAGATTGGAAGAAGGTCAAGAGGCCTTTCTCACATTTGCCTGCACCCACACCCCCTGCTAATAATCTGGCTTCGGTGAGCTCCGATCTTCCTATGTGTTTGCAGATCCTCTGTTAGGAAATTCTTCAGGGGTAGGACCTGGAGGATGTTGCATAGCCCCACAAAGTGCAGAAGCATTTTTCCAGTGAAACCTTATCTGACCTTACTCTGAGCCGAGGCATTTTTTATGTAGACCATATCGCCTACTGCCACTGATGTTGCAAGTCTTCCCCTGTTGTAACTTCGGGCTTGCCTATGGGGCATGAGAATCATATTCCTCCTTGCAGCCTCTCATTTCCCCCTCAAATTTCTGAAGTAAACAAGATTGTTGAATGAGCAAAGACTGCTGAAAGGGGACTCAACCTCAAATAAGAGCATCAGTTGGCCAGAGTAGCTTTGTGGACTTCATGGCACACTATATTCAATGCCAAACTTACCAATGCCAGGAACCATCTTTTCTGGTGCCTGGATTGGTAGATAATAAGCATGGATTTCAAATTCCTATTTATGTTCTTTGCGAACAGGGGCAGGGGGTGTCATAAGGTGTTGTAGTTACATGCCTGATCTTGTGGTTGAAACACAGTCCGAAACCCCCGTGAAGTAATCATGGGAGTGTTATTGCTCACTACCACCCTGTGTGGCCCAAACTGGCGAAGATAGTTAACAAATGCTGAGTGCTCCAAGGCTTAGTGGTCCCCTTACTCAGTTTGAGTCACACAAATGTCGTAAAAGCAGTCACCACTATGAATACAAACCTATTTCCAACTTTGGTGCTTGGAAGGGGACCCAGGTAATTGATAAATAATTTTTTCATTAGCTTAAACTCCATAATGGAATGCAAGAACCCATTTTGGTATATCAGGTTCTCTGCTTGCATTCTCAGCATTTATGTACCTGTAATTGTATATTGGTCCCCATTCCCTTTCAGGTCAGATGCTCCTTGTTTTTCATTTTCATTTTATGGATGTCCAGATGCTGCCCCCCCCCCCCCCCCCCCACACACACACACACAATAATTGGTGGAAATAGGTGAAGACAGCCAGAACCAGACTTCGGGGGAGGCAGATCTTCAATTTACCGTTATATGTCACGTGGTAACAAAACGGCCCCTTTTATAAAGAATACTCGTCCAACAAACATCCTTCCTCTAACTCATTCCTAATACTGCCTAACTCGTTATCCTTTCCCTGTTCTTTGTCAAACTCACAAAATAGTGAAGGGATCTCATTTAGGACAGCAGTGGCCACTCGGGTTCCTGGTATCTCTGCCCCACTGGCAGGTGTTGGTACTCCCTGTTCACCCATTACCTCCTCCTCTTTGTCCCTGAACATTTGACTAAGCGGGTCAGTGACCTGATTCTGTGATTCCTTAATGTGACCAACATCAAACTGAAACACTGATATATGCATGGGCCACCTTGCCACCCTTTACCATCTTGCATGGCCAGGCCACAACCAAATTTAACGCTTAATTGTCAGTTTCCTACGTAAACCTCCTATGTTACAGATAGAATCTAAATTTCTCCAAGATGAATAGCACTGCCTGGGCCTCGAGTTTGCACACAGAGTAGTGACTCTCTGGTTCCTGACAGTGCCCTTAATGTGTATGCTAATAGCCGGCAGTCACGTTGTTGGTCTTGCAGCAAGATTGCCTTGATGCCTGAATTAGAACAATCAGTCTGGATCACAAGTAGCAGATTGAAGTTGGGAGTTTCTAACACCAGGCCATTGCTGATCATATGTTTTAGGGAATTGAATGCAGATTGCTGGGAGTCATTTCACCTAAACCTTTTCCCTTGCCTTCGGAGTTGATTCAGAGAAGTCTCTTACTGGTCGAAGTTAGGCACAAATGTTCTGAAGAAATTCACCATTTTGATAAATCAGGCTATATTTTTTTACTTTGGGGTTGTGAAATTTTGTAAATGGCATGAGTCTTTGACTGACCGATGCTAACAACTTTTGTCAAAACTACAGGGTGTTTCAAAAATTACCGGTATATCTGAAACGGCAATAAAAACTAAACGAGCAGCGATAGAAATACACCGTTTGTTGCAATATGCTTGGGACAACAGTACATTTTCAGGCGGACAAACTTTCGAAATTACAGTAGTTTCCATTTTCAACAACAGATGGCGCTGCAAGTGACGTGAAAGATATAGAAGACAACGCAGTCTGTGGGTGCGCCATTCTGTACGTCGTCTTTCTGCTGTAAGCGTGTGCTGTTCACAATGTGCAAGTGTGCTGTGGACAACATGGTTTATTCCTTAGAACAGAGGATTTTTCTGGTGTTGGAATTCCACTGCCTAGAACACAGTGTTGTTGCAACAAGACAAAGTTTTCAACGGAGGTTTAATGTAACCAAAGGACCGAAAAGCGATACAATAAAGGATCTGTTTGAAAAATTTCAACAGACTGGGAACGTGACGGATGAACGTGCTGGAAAGGTAGGGCGACCGCGTACGGCAACCACAGAGGGCAACGTGCAGCTAGTGCAGCAGGTGATCCAACAACGGCCTCTGGTTTCCGTTCGCCGTGTTGCAGCTGCGGTCCAAATGACGCCAACGTCCACGTATCGTCTCATGCGCCAGAGTTTACACCTCTATCCATACAAAATTCAAACGCAGCAACCCCTCAGCGCCGCTACCATTGCTGCACGAGAGACATTCGCTAGTGATATAGTGCACAGGATTGATGACGGCGATATGCATGTGGGCAGCATTTGGTTTACTGACGAAGCTTATTTTTACCTGGACGGCTTCGTCAATAAACAGAACTGGAGCATATGGGGAACCGAAAAGCCCCATGTTGCAGTCCCATCGTCCCTGCATCCACAAAAAGTACTGGTCTGGGCCGCCATTTCTTCCAAAGGAATCATTGGCCCATTTTTCAGATCCGAAACGATTACTGCATCACGCTATCTGGACATTCTTCGTGAATTTGTGGCGGTACAAACTGCCTTAGACGACACTGCGAACACCTCGTGGTTTATGCAAGATGGTGCCCGGCCACATCGCACGGCCGACGTCTTTAATTTCCTGACTGAATATTTCGATGATTGTGTGATTGCTTTGGGCTATCCGAAACATACAGGAGGCGGCGTGGATTGGCCTCCCTATTCGCCAGACATGAACCCCGTGTGACTTCTTTCTGTGGGGACACTTGAAAGACCAGGTGTACCGCCAGAATCCAGAAACAATTGAACAGCTGAAGCAGTACATCTCATCTGCATGTGAAGCCATTCCGCCAGACACGTTGTCAAAGGTTTCGGGTAATTTCATTCACAGACTATGCCATATTATTGCTACGCATGGTGGATATGTGGAAAATATCGTACTATAGAGTTTCCCAGACCGCAGTGCCATCTGTTGTAGACAATTGTAACTACTGTAATTTCGAAAGTTTGTCCGCCTGAAAATGTACTGTTGTCCCAAGCATATTGCAACAAACAGTGTATTTCTATCGCTGCTCGTTTAGTTTGTATTGCCGTTTCAAATATACCGGTCATTTTTGAAACACCCTGTATATGCCTCAAGAATGAAATTTCTCTCCTGGCCAGTGTCATCTTGGTTGGCTTGGCCATCAAATCTGCCTCCCTGAGCTGTTGTAGCACTTCACTCAGATGCTTTAAATGTGCTCCAAAGCTAGCACTGTAAATTACCATGCCATCTAGGTAGTTACACACAAATCTGAAATTAAAGTCTCCCAGCACTGAGTCTAATAGATGGGTCAGGCCTGCCACTCCTGTGGACAACACAAGAGGCACCCTGTTTAATTTGAATAAGTTATAGTCTGTGCAGAAGGTGGTCACTGGTTTGGAATCCTCAATAAGTAGTATTTAATAGTATACTTGGTTTAAATTTAGCATCATGAAAACCTATGCCCCAGCCAACCACATAAAACAGTTGTGCAAGCCCGGGAAAGGAACAGATTCTAACACAACCTTTTGGTTCAGATTACAATAATTGACAACTGGCCTATAGCTGGAACAGGTTGGATTGGACATGAAGGGGACTGCATACACAGAAACAGATAGCCTGATAACTCCACCCATCAGCAGCTGGTCATTGTTGGGAACTTGCTGCACTGAAACTTGGTCATTCAGCTTTATTGAATTTTACACATGACCCACAGTCTATCTGTGAGAACATTTAGAAATTGTTACAATAAATCCACCAACTGTGTGGGTTCTGGCTCAGGCACGTGCCCTACATCAGAACCCAATTCTTCAGCTTGAACATGGCCCACTCCAGGTGAGGCCAGGTGTCTGCAGAATGAGTATCTATTCTTAGGTTAAAACTAAAATACATCTCTTTCCCTGAATAACCTAACATACACTGAGTTCTCATTAAAAAATCAGCTCCCAAAACAATCACATTTGAAAGAGCTACAAACATCAGAAGCCCGGTAAAATTTCCAATCCTGAGCTTGCAGTGTAACTGCCCAACAACCTTTAATGACTCTCCAGGGACGAACTGGCAGTTTTGCACAGCTGTGGTAACCCTGCAACCTGTTTATTTTCCTAGAATCAATCAAAATCAACCACAGAAACACTACTGCCATGATCAATCAATGCACACACAGGTTCTGAACCAAAGGTGACACACACACAATCAACAAATGTGTGGTGTTAACAGCATATACCTCACAGCAGTTGTGTGGGATCTACTGGAATGCTGCTTCTGTGTCAAGGTCAACTGTTCAGAAGTCACTTTGACGGTTCTTTGCAATCTCTAGCCAAAATCTGCCCACTCCCACACAGAAAAACCCATGCTGCATGTCTCCTTTTGCACTTTACTCAGCAAGTTCCTTTTATAATTCAAACCAGTGTGTGGCGCACCACCACTCTGTTTCTAGTCCTTGTGTCTGACATTTTTAACACTGGTTGCCATTTTGTCTAGATAGGAAAATGAATGAAGATTACCTGTAAACATTACACATAAATGATCTTATGGTCGTATCTCCATCCAACAAAGCAGCTCCTTCCTGAATAACACCAAGTAAGGGATAGCCTCCATCAGATGCAGTACTCGCCTCGCTTTCTGCAAATCTACCCACAATGCAACCCTGGCCACTCACACACGTTTAATGTAATCAGCTGGAAATGCCTTGCTAAGGGGCCCGGGTTCGATTCCCGGCTGGTCAGAGGTTCTCCGCTCAGGGACTGGATGTTGTGTCATCGTCATCATCATCATATCCCCATTGATGCGCTAGTTGCTGAAGTGGTGTCAACTCAAAAGGCTCTTGCACTAAGAGACCGGTTTACCCGATGGGAGGCCCTAGCCACATGACATTTTATTTCATTTCAGCTAGTGTTTCATGAGAAATTTGCTCCATGTAAAGGTATTCATTAATTAGGTCCTTATGTCTATGTACTCCCAAGCACAAAACAGACTCCTCTCATAGAGCGCACTGAGGGAACCACCACTTTGCAAAACTTCAGCTATTAACTTACTTAAATGCCCCTCGACAAGAGGGTAAATAACTTGACATACCACTTTGTGCAGTATCTGCAAGGCCTTGGACTGGTTTTCAAGCCTTAAAGTTAACCCTAACACCTTTGTTATGTGATCGATGTCACTAACTGACAAAATGTGGATGCTTTGGATAACAGGAAAGATGGGGTTTGGAAGCTTACTAAAATGATTACACACTTCTGTTCGCTTACTAGACTCCTCCGTACACCCTAGTTCTTGAGTCTCCCCTCTTTTACTCCATCCTGCCATTTAAGAAGGGACACATGTCTTTACACCAAAAGAGTTTTGTCCTTTAACTCTGATATATCAGGTATGAACTTAGGCTTCTTGTTAACTGCATGGGTATCCTTAACTCTATTGGCAGTCTGATCTGCCAGAGCGTACATCCTCATTGCCTGAGTGCGAGAGGGGGAGATACCATCTAACAAAGCAGCTCCTTCCTGAATAACACCAAGTAAGGAATAACCTGCAGCACATGCAGTACTCACCTCCCAGACTGCCTGTGATGTGATGTGATGTTCACCAGCCTGTCCAATGCACCCTGCAGCCGCCGGCACAATGCAGCCACTCTGCACTCTTCAGATTTGCCTTGAATTCTTAATTCACACTGTAAACAGTCATACCCTAAATACTTCAGTTCCAGGACAGTTCTCGTGTCAGTAGTCAACAGGATTATGCAAGCACAAGGAAAACTATAATGACTAGTATGAAGAAAGGGTGCAAGACTATAATTCTCGGCCTATAAACAATAACTGCTCAGTACTAGTGTATGCTTTTGCCCAGTAATAACCATGCTTATTTCTACCATTTGGTAGGTTTGATATTAGGGATCAGATTGTAAGCGACTGAGCCCTCCTATATAACATTTATGTAACAGACAGCAAAGTCAGTTTGCATACATTGGTACTTGCGAACAGTTCTATAGTATCATTAGTAATAAACTGAAACAAACTAAGTTTCAAAATTTTAAGAAAATGCAATGGGCTTTGGCACTAAGAACAGACAATGTAAACAGTAACTAAAATTTGCTTTATGAAAGAACGGCACACTTTAAATCCAAAATTGTAATCAGAACTAAGCAAAAATTCAGTTATTTGAGCTGAACTTTGAGTGACATCCAATTACATAATATTTTGAAGTCAAAAGATTTGCTCTGCTTGTCACTTCACAAGAAAATCTGAATCCTTAGTAATTAAAGTAAATAACATACAAGTGCCCAATAAATGCAATAGTCTGCTCAGTTTACACCTGATACTGCCTTTATCCAGCTGTATAGGAAAGTGACACTGGCTCTGTCATACCTGCCTAGGGTAAAACATTTCAGACAGCTCCTTTTACAATTCACCAGTGTGTCCATGCCTTATGCTAAGTTACTTCTGATACTTTAAAACAACAGAGAGAGTGAGTGAATAAATATTCATATTTCAGTGCTCAGAGAGTGCATGTTGGCATTTGGTAAACGTAATGTGAAATCCCACACTTTAGTTGAAACACACACATAATGGTGTATAGTCTGTCACTGACACACCACATAACACCCTAATCACCTACAAACAAAATGTCTGATTATTACCATGAATCAGATTATGGATGAGGCTAAGACAGCAACCTTTGGCATGGTATGGCCAATATGCCCTGCACTGTGATACTTTGGGCAAACAACAGCACAATGTATCTCTTCCAGTTGGTGGAAGTTAAAAGACTGCCTCTCTGCTGGCCATCCGCCTTGGAACTCGTGGTTGGCATCTGACCAATACAGACATCACTCTGGGCCACCAGAGTCCCACTCTACACTTAAAACATTGAACACATTTCCACTTGTGCATGGCCTTAAGACCCTTCGCAAGGCAAAGCGTGCACATGCTATATGCGGAAGATATAAACTCTTTGTGTGAACTATACCTGGGTAGGGAGGAATCAATACAGCTGTGTCACTATTCATCTGATCCTTCATAAAAATGTGTTGATCTCATTGATGACTGCAACGTATAATCTCCTTCAGAGCTTTTAGTTCGAACTGGAACCAAAATTATGTTTTAAACTCCCTGGTGGGTTATAACTGCATCCAAAACTGGGACTTGAACATGGGACCTTCACCTTTCACAGGCATGTGCTCTACCGGTCGAGCTTACTAGAAGAACGGATCGGTTGGTAGGACATGTTCCGAGGCATTAGGGGATCACCAATTGGAAGACAGCATGGAGGGTAAATATTGTAGAGGGAGACCAAGAGATGAATACACTAAACAGATTCAGAAGGATGTAGGTTGCAGCAGGTACTGGGAGATGTTGCACTGGATAGAGTAGCATGGAGAGCTGCATCAAACCAGTCTCAGGACTGAAGACCACAACAACAACAACAACAACAACAACAACAGCAACATCAACAACAACAGCACTTGCCCATGAAAGCCCATGGTCTCAGGTTTGACTCCTCATCTGGCAGACAGTTTTAATCTGCTGGGAAGTTTCAAATAGGTACACACACTGCTGCAGAATGAAAATTCATTCTGGAAAATCATTTATTATCCACCTGGTAGCATTCCCTACAGTTAATAACAAACACTCGTGACACTATTTATGCTTTCCACCTCTGATCTCATCCTCCATGAGTGATGGCAAAGGTTAACAACACTGGATAATATGTTTTGTATACAGAGTGAGTCACTAACTATTGCCACCAAGAATAACTCCGAAAGTATGATAGGAGGTGAAAAGTTTGTGAGACAAAAAAAGTTGCATGGGACAACGGGGGCCAAATATAACATTGGTTTTTTGTTGCTATGTGGGGTCATTTCAAGGATATGAAGGTCAACTTTTTTTTAAAAAAAATGGGATGCTATAGTTTGGTACTTATTTTCTGATAGCAGCTATCGAGACAAATCCAGTGATGTGTAACAGTAAGGTCTTTGAAGGTCAATGAAGGTCACGAAAGTGGCATGAATGTCCATTTACAGAAGATCTTCAGAGTGATGAACATTCGTATCAGTGCAGTGCTGCTATCATCCTGTCATGGATTGAGTGGTATTCCTTATCATATCTTCAGATGTAGTTGCAACATTTTTATAAACAATGGCTTTTACGAATCCCAATAAGAAAAAATCCAGAGGCATCAAGTTTGGCAAACGAGCTGGTCACGACATATCTCATCCGCATCCAATCCACTGATTTGGAAATTGTCTCTGCAACTCATTTCTCGCCATCAGCAAAACATGTGCCGGACACCCGTCGTGTTGATACCACATTCTGTTCCTTGTTCCTAAAAGTATTTCTTCCAATAACAGAACTTGTGTTTCTTCCAGGAATGTGGTGTACTTCCTACCATGAAGATTTCCTTCAATGAAGTAGGGGCCTATAATTCTATCCTCCAGACTCCCATGCCATACATTTTTAGTGTGCAACTTGCTGCAGCCAACACAGATTTTCAGTTGCCCAAAAATGCATGTTACGCAAGTTAAAATTTCCATGGTTTGTGAATGTAGTCTCATCAGTAAATAAAATGAAATTAATAAATGTGCCATCCCTCTGAATCTGAAGTTGAGCCCATTGGCAGAATTCAATGTGACACATACAATCCATGCAAGTTAATTCGTGGTGGAGACTGATATGGTAAGGGTGATATTTCTGGTGAAGCAGAACATGAACACGAACAACACTACTCTGGCTCATGCCAGATTCCCTTGCGATTTGACGTGAACTAACATAAGGATCTTGAACCACAGTGGCAAGAGTACCAATTTCTGTTTCCTCATTAGTAACGTTCCTTTGTGGGATATGTTTCCAATGCATTAAAGATACAGTTGTGCTCAATTTATCATACACATATTTAAATGTATGATGTGTAGGGCAAGTACGTTGAGGATATCTTTCAGTGTATAAGTCTCTAGCTCTTATTGAATTTCATTGCCATTCTCCATAAATGAGAAGTGTATCGACTTGTTCTTCGAAGGAACACATCATTCACATTCTCTTGATTCGACGATATTAGTCTTACTGTTCCTATTAGTGTTGTATTGCGAAACCATCTAATGGTGTTTACATGTCAATGGTAAATTAGATGGGTACGCCGTATTTGGTGAATATTTACTATTTGCATGATACACGAGAGAGAATTGTCAGAGCATGTGCTTCAATAAGTGCTGAGGTTATTAGGAATACCACTCAATCCATGATAAGAAGATTGCAGCACTGCATTGATACCAATGGTCATCACTTCAAACACTTTCTGTAAATTGATGTTCATGCACCCTTTGTGACCTTGAATGACCTTCAAAGACCTTACACATTGTTGGATTCATCTCGATAGCTGCTATCAGAAAATAACTAATAAACTATAGCATCCCATAAAAGAACAAAGATGACCATCATATCTCGGATGCAAGCCCACGTAGCAACAAAAAGACGACGACATATTATGGCCCCCGTTGTCTCGTGCAACTTTTGTCCCACAAACTTTTCAACTCCTGTCATAGTTTCAGAGTTATTCTTGGTGGCAATAGTTAGTGACTCACCCTGTATACCTAACAGTATTTTCTGAAGCGGTAGGAAATTTAGTGAGACATGTTACAACAGATGAGTTCCATACAGAATCATCCTGAGACTTTTCAAGTAGATCTGCTACAAAGGCCATAATCTCAATACCTGGATGTAATCAATGTTGTTGTTGTTGTTGTTGTTGTTGTTGTTGTTGTTGTGGTCTTCAGTCTAGAGACTGGTTTGATGCAGCTCTCCGTGCTACCCTATCCTGTGCTTCTTCATCTCCCAGTACCTACTGCAACCTACATCCTTCTGAATCTGCTTAGTGTATTCATCTCTTGGTCTCCCTCTACGATTTTTACCCTCCACGCAGCCCTCCAATACTAAATTGGTGATCCCTTGATGCCTCAGAACATGTCCTACCAACCGATCCCTTCTGCTAGTCAAGTTACACCACAAACTCCTCTTCTCCCCGATTCTATTCAGTATACCTCATCATTAGTCATGTGATCTACCCATCTAATCTTCAGCATTCTTCTGTAGCACCACATTTCGAAAGCTTCTATTCTCTTCTTGTCCAAACTATTTATCGTCCACATTTCACTACCATATGTGGCTATGCTCCAAACAAATACTTTCAGAAACGACTTTTTGAAACTTAAATCTATACTCAATGTTAACAAATTTCTCTTCTTCAGAAACGCTTTCCTTGCCATTGCCAGTCTACATTTATATCCTCTCTGCTTCGACCATCATCAGTTATTTTGCTCCCCAAACAGCAAAACTCCTTTACTACTTTAAGTGTCTCATTTCCTAATCTAATTACCTCAGCATCACCCGACTTAATTCGACTACATTCCATTATCATCATTTTGATTTAGTTGATGTTCATCTTATATCCTCCTTTCAAGACACAATCCATTCCGTTCAACTGCTCTGCTAAGTCATTTGCTGTCTCTGACAGAATTACAATGTCATTGATGAACCTCAAAGTTTTTATTTTTTCTCCATGGATTTTAATACCTTTTCCAAATTTTTCTTTTGTTTCCTTCACTGCTTGCTCAGTATACAAATTGAATAACATCGGGGATAGGCTACAACCATGTCCCACTCCCTTCCCAATCACTGTTTCCTTTTCATGTCCCTCGACTCTTATAACTGCCATCTGGTTTCTGCACAAATTGTAAATTGCCTTTCACTCCCTGTATTTTACCCCTGCCACCTTTGAAATTTGAAAGAGAGTATTCCAGTCAACATTCTCAAAAACTTTCTCTAAGTCTACAATTGCTAGAAATGTAGGTTTGCCTTTTCTTAATCTAGCTTCTAAGATAAGCCGTAGGCTCAGTATTGCCTCATGTGTTCCAACATTTCTACGGAATCCAAACATATCTTCCCCGAGGTCGGCTTCTAAAAGTTTTTCCATTTGTCTGTAAACAATTCGCGTTAGTATTTTGCACCTGTGACTTATTAAACTGAAAGTTTGGTAATTTTCACATCTGTCAACACCTGCTTTCTTTGGGATTGGAATTATTATATTCTTCTTGCAGTCTGGCGGTATTTCGCCTGTCTCACACATTTTTCTCACCAGATGGTAGAGTTTTGTGAGGACTAGCTCAACCCAAGGCTGTAAGTAGTTCTACTCCATGGGCCTTGTTTCGACTTAGGTCTTTCAGTGTTCTGTCAAACTCTTCACGCAGTATCATATCTTCCATTACATCTTCATCTACATCCTCTTCCATTTCCATAATATTGCCCACCAAGTACATCATCGTTGTATAGACCCTCTATATACTCCTTCCACCTTTCTGCTTCCCCTTCTTTGCTTAGAACTGGGTTTCCATCTGAGCTCTTGATATTCATACAAGTGGTTCCCATTTCTCCAAAGGTCTCTTTAATTTTCCTGTAGGCAGTATCTATCTTACCCCTAGTGAGATAAGCCTCTACATCCTTACATTTGTCCTCTAGCCATCCCTGCTTAGCCATTTTGCACTTCCTGTCGATCTCATTTTTGAGACGTTTGTATTCCTTTTTGTCTGCTTCATTTACTGCGTTTTTATATTTTCTCCTTTCATCAATTAAATTCAATATTTCTTCTGTTACCCAAGGATTTCTAATAGCCCTCGTCTTTTTACCTACTTGATCCTCTGATGCCTTCATTACTTCATCCTTCCGAGCTACCCATTCTTCTTCTATTGTATTTCTTTCCCCCATTCCTGTCAATTGCTCCCTTATGCTCTCCTTGAAACTCCGTACAACTTCTGGTTCTTTTAGTTTATCCAGGTCCCATCTCCTTAAATTCCCACCTTTTTGCAGTTTCTTCAGTTTTAATCTACAGTTCGTAACCAATAGATTGTGGCCAGAGTCCACATCTGCCCCTGGAAATGTCTTACAATTTAAAACCTGGTTCCTAAATCTCTGTCTTACCATTATATAATCTATCTGAAACTTGTCAGTATTTCCAGGCTTCTTCCATGAATGCAACCTTCTTTTATGGTTCTTGAACCAAGTGTAAGCAATGATTAAGTTATGCTCTGTGCAAAATTCTACCAGGCGGCTTCCTCTTTCATTTCTCTCCCCCAATCCATATTCACTTACTACGTTTCCTTCTCTTCCTTTTCCTACTATTGAATTCTAGTCACCCATGACTATTAAATTTTTATCTCCCTTCACTATCTGAATAATTTCTTTTATCTTGTCATACATTTCTTCAATTTTCTTCGTCATCTACAGAACTAGTTGGCATATAAACTTGTACTCCTGTCGTAGGCATGGGCTTTGTGTCTATCTTGGCCACAATAATGCGTTCACTATGCTTTTTGTAGTAGCTTACCCGCACTCCTATTTTTTTATTCAGTATTAAACCTACTCTAGCATTACCTCTATTTGATTTTGTATCTATAACCCTGTATTCACCTGACCAAGAGTCTTGTTCCTCCTGGCACCAAACTTCACTAATTCCCACTATATCTAACTTTAACCTATCCATTTCCCTTTTTAAATTTTCTAACCTACCTGCCCGATTAAGGGATCTGACATTCCACGCTTCGATCCGTAGAACATGTTTTCTTTCTCCTGATAACGACGTCCTCCTGAGTAGTCCTCACCCAGAGATCCAAATGGGGGAATATTTTACCTCCGGAATATTTTACTCAAGAGGACGCCATCATCATTTAATCATACAGTAAAGCTGCATGCCCTTGGGAAAAATTACAGCTGTAGTTTCCCCTTGCTTTCAGCCGTTTACAGTACCAGCACAGCAAGGCCATTTTGGTTAGTGTTACAATGCCAGATTAGTCAATCATCCAGACTTTTGCCCCTGCAACTACTGAAAAGGCTGCTGCCCCTCTTCAGGAACCACATGTTGGTCTGGCCTCTCAACAGATACCCCTCAGTTGTGGTTGCACCTATGGTACGACCATCTGTTTCGCTGAGGCACGCAAGTCTCCCCACCAACGGCAAGGCCCATGGTTCATAGGGGGAGGATGTAATCAGTATAGTTTATGAAAACAGTTGTTACCATATTACTCGTGAGATTCAAAAGTAAGATTTGATGGCTGAAAGAATGTGAATTATTGTGTAGTAAAAGCAGAGTAGCAAACAAATCTTGGCAGTTAATGTTTTGTAGATTTTCATTTGGCTTTACCTAGGCTCTGTTTGTGCTATTATGAGTATTCACCTGTCAGTTGATGTTGGTGCATCACTTCCTACAAGTTAAGTGAAAGACCACAAAATATGCAGTGTCTCTATGAAAAAGAACTCTCTGCAGCCATGGCTGGGTGAGTGATGGGTGCTCATAACCTAGCACTACAACCCGACTGTCGATTGCTGCCACTTGTTCCACATTGGTAATGCTGCAACCAGCTAGAAACGTACCTGCTGTGCATTAGTTTTGAGGTTGCACCAAAGCTGGTGATACAACCTGTGAGTGAAATGCAGGACCTGTTACAGCATTGATTAGCTGGAAAATAAGTACCCAACATGTCTGTTAAATTGCTGATGCTCTGTGTCTGCCAGTTATGTTGTTGGAGTACATCAGCATCAATTTCATATTAAAGATAAATGCACTTCATGCAGAATTCAAGGAGCCTTTAGAGAAGCCACTAATCTAAAGTAATTGTCCCCCCAACATAACTTTGACGAAGTAACAGCCCAAATGGAATATCATACAGAATGAGCTACCACTCAATAGAATGAAAGTGTGTTGTTAAATGACAAAGGTATTTCATTATTATTTATTTGTGTTACAATTTTCACCAAACTCACACTCTGTTTATCTAAATAATCCTTCACTGTTGAGAATGTATCACTAAATGAGTATTTTCTACTTACCTGTTCAGATAAGTTTGTTTCTGTAATGTCTTTAATCTCCTTAGGGCAATTTATTGTGCAATTTTATTTCCTGGTAGAAAATGCTGTTTCAAGTTTCTTGTGTATTTTTCCTTGGAAAATATAACTTCAAACTGGATCTTGTTGTATGTTCATAGATAGAGCTGTTTGTGCAGTAATTATGTAGGTTCTTTATGTGCATAACTGATAAGTAAATGTAGTGGTGTGATGTAGTTCAGATCCGAATAATTCATACAGATCTTTACAATGAGCCAGATTCCTATTTTTGGTTATTATTCTTTCGCTTTACTGTAGTTTGATAACTGTGTTCATAATTTGGCCTCTGTCTCCCATCCTCCCCCCTACCCCCCCCCCCCCCCTCTCATAAAAATAAATAAATAAAATAAATAATCCATAACTAACAACCGAGTGTACATACGAAAAGCATGTAACTTAAAGTCACCAGCTGTTACACATTAATGATAGGAGACTGCAATAACCTGTATAATGACATTGTCTCTGTAGCTCTGTATGTTCACATCACTTCAATTGAAAATCAACATTTTTTCCTAAAAACTTTGTGTTTTTCGCACAACCTGATCGACGTTTAATTTAAGAGTGTCATTTTCCCTCATCAAACTGAAATTCAGGGCATTTGTTTTCTATACATGCAATTTTAATTTATTGTATATTGACCAATTGTGGACTTCCTTGACAATTTCATTTGCTTTCTTTGGAAGTTTTCTTGCTTTCTGAGTGATTACAATATTGCTTTCCTGAGGAAAGAGAGCTTTTTCTCTCTCCCTATGACTGCGACTATTGGACAGGTCAGTGACGTATATAAGGAACAGTGCTGGTTCAAATATACTACCCTGAAGAATTCCTATATGAATGTATTGTGGTTCTGAAAAGTGTTTCACTGAAAGTTTATCCTTATTTGACGACTGTGTTATATGTACTCCTATACCCTATCTGTTAGATATTATGCCTATGTCCGTCTTTACAGAGATGGTTGTGGGACCTCGGTTGTTCAGTACAGAATGTCAAATCAAACACTTGTCAGCCATATAAATTTCCAAACTGTTGTTTTACTGGGTTATTGATTTGGTGATAGAATTCATTAGTATATTTTATATAATTGATTGCATTGTTTTTGAGAATGGCAAAAGCAGTGAAATGGACTATATTTTTGTGTCTTCTACATTATGTTTCGTTGGCAGAGGCACAACTACTGTCTGTTTCAGGTACTCTAAAAATGTATGTAATGGAGTGACTCATGTATCTATTCTATACTACTATAAAAGTCATAGTTTGACAATGTCACCAAAAATCTCAAAAAGTTCTTGATCAATTTACTTCAAATTTTTGCACGACACTCCAATAAACCTTTAGATATAAGCTACATATTTCTGTTAAACAATGCTGTAGAGGTTTTCTATTAAAACTGACTGCGAGGAAAAAAAGTCTTGTGGAAATGTGTTTAGTTTTCTCTCTAACAGCCTGACGATATCAGGAGATTTAAACCATGAGACATATTATTTCTCCTATATAAATTCTTCCTTCTTAGATATATATATATATATATATATATATATATATATATATATATATTAATGTGCACAAGAATGTGCTGTTTTGTTTTATTCGTTGCAGTTGATTTTAACAGAAAACAAGAGAGTTTTATTTATGGCTTATCAGCTTATGATTAGAATACTATTAAAAATCAGTCATCTGAAACATTCTAATCCTATCCATTCACAGATTAAACAATGCAAAATAGTGTTGTTGAAGCCACCATCCTCAGATCCAGCAGTGCCAATAATCTCAACCAATTTACCCATTCATTTTAATCCTACTCAATTTTTAATCAAGGTTTACTTTGAAGCACCAATAAACAAGGCTCATACTTAGAGAGGAGAGGATTTGGGGGGGGGGGGGTGGACATAGGGAGTGGAAAAGAGGAGAGAGGCAGAGAAAGGTGGGAAGAGGTGAGGAACAGGAAAACGGAGAGGAGGAGATCGACAAGGGGGGGGATTGAACAGAGTGTGGAGGAAGATGAATATAAGAACATACATTCAATTCCCATACCTATTTACCCCCCCCCCCCATCAATGAACCATAGACCTTGCCGTGGGTGGGGAGGCTTGCATGCCTCAGTGATACAGATAGTCGCACCGTAGGTGCAACCACAATGGAGGGGTATCTGTTGAGAGGCCACACAAAAGTGTGGTTCCTGAAAAAGGGCAGCAGCCTTTTCAGTCGTTGCAGGGGCAACACTCTGGGTTATTGACTAATCTAGCCTTGTAACACTAACCAAAAGGGCCTTGCTCTGCTGGTACTGCGAACAGCTGAACGCAAGGGTAAACTACAGCCGTAATTTTTCCTGAGGGCATGCAGCTTTACTGTATGGTTAAATGGTGATTGCCTCCTCTTGGGTAAAATATTCCAGAGGTAAAATATTCCCCCATTTGGATCTCTGGGTGAGGACTACTCAGGAGGACGTCGTTATCAGGAGAAAGAAAACATGTTCTACGGATCGAAGCGTGGAATGTCAGATCCCTTAATCGGGCAGGTAGGTTAGAAAATTTAAAAAGGGAAATGGATAGGTTAATGTTAGAGATAGTGAGAATTAGTGAAGTTCGGTGCCAGAAGGAACAAGACTTTTGGTCAGGTGAATATAGGGTTATAGATACAAAATCAAATAGGGGTAATGCTGGAGTAGGTTTAATAATGAATAAAAACATAGGAGTGCGGGTAAGCTACTACAAACAGCATAGTGAACGCATTATTGTGGCCAAGATAGACACAAAGCCCATGCCTACGACAGGAGTACAAGTTTATATGCCAACTAGCTCTGCAGATGACGAAGAAATTGAAGAAATGTATGACGAGATAAAAGAAATTATTCAGATAGTGAAGGGAGATGAAAATTTAATAGTCATGGGTGACTGGAATTCAATATAGGAAAAGGAAGAGAAGGAAACGTAGTAGGTGAATATGGATTGGGGGAAAGAAATGAAAGAGGAAGCCGCCTGGTAGAATTTTGCACAGAGCATAACTTAATCATTGCTAAAACTTGGTTCAAGAATCATAAAAGAAGGTTGTATACATAGAAGAAGCCTGGAAATACTAACAAGTTTCAGATAGATTATATAATGGTAAGACAGAGATTTAGGAACCAGGTTTTAAATTGTAAGACATTTCCAGGGGCAGATGTGGACTCTGACCACAATCTATTGGTTATGAACTGTAGATTAAAACTGAAGAAACTGCAAAAAGGTGGGAATTTAAGGAGATGGGACCTGGATAAACTGAAAGAACCAGAGGTTGTACAGAGTTTCAGGGAGAGCATAAGTGAACAATTGACAAGAATGGGGGAAAGAAATACAGTTGAAGAAGAATGGATAGCTTTGAGGGATGAAGTAGTGAAGGCAGCAGAGGTTCAAGTAGGTAAAAAGACGAGGGCTAGTAGAAATCCTTGTGTAATAGAAGAAATATTGAATTTAATTGATGAAAGGAGAAAATATAAAAATGCAGTAAATGAAGCAGACAAAAAGGAATACAAACGTCTCAAAAATGAGATCGACAGGAAATGCAAAATGGCTAAGCAGGGATGGCTAGAGGACAAATGTAAGGATGTAGAGGCTTATCTCACTAGGGGTAAGATAGATACTGCCTACAGGAAAATTAAAGAGACCTTTGGAGAAATGGGAACCACTTGTATGAATATCAAGAGCTCAGATGGAAACCCAGTTCTAAGCAAAGAAGGGAAAGCAGAAAGGTGGAAGGAGTATATAGAGGGTCTATACAATGATGATGTACTTGGTGGGCAATATTATGGAAATGGAAGAGGATGTAGATGAAGATGTAATGGAAGATATGATACTGCGTGAAGAGTTTGACAGAACACTGAAAGACCTAAGTCGAAACAAGGCCCATGGAGTAGAACTACTTACAGCCTTGGGTTGAGCTAGTCCTCACAAAACTCTACCATCTGGTGAGAAAAATGTGTGAGACAGGCGAAATCCGTCAGACTTCAAGAAGAATATAATAATTCCAATCCCAAAGAATGCAGATGTTGACAGATGTGAAAATTACCAAACTTTCAGTTTAATAAGTCATAGGTGCAAAATACTAACGTGAATTGTTTACAGACGAATGGAAAACCTTGTAGAAGCCGACCTTGCGGAAGATCAGTTTGGATTCCGTAGAAATGTTGGAACACGTGAGGCAATACTGAGCCTACGGCTTATCTTAGAAGCTAGATTAAGAAAAGGCAAACCTACATTTCTAGCATTTGTAGACTTAGAGAAAGTTTTTGAGAATGTTGACTGGAATACTCTCTTTCAAATTCTGAAGGTGACAGGGGTAACGTACAGGGAGTGAAAGGCTATTTACAACTTGTGCAGAAACCAGATGGCAGTTATAAGAGTCGAGGGGTGTGGAAGAGAAGCAGTGATAGGGAATGTAGTGAGTCACGGTTGTAGCCTCTCTCCGATGTTATTCAATCTGTGTATTGAATGAGCGGTAAAGGAAACAAATAAAAATATGGAGTAGGTATTAAAATCCATGGAGAAGAAATAAAAACTTTGAGGTTCACCAATGACATTGTAATTCTGTCAGAGATAGCAAAGACTTGGAAGAGAAGTTGAACGGAATGGACAGGGTCTTGAAAGGATGATATAAGATGAACATCAGCAAAAGCACAACTAGGATAATGGACTCTAGTGGAGTTAACTGAGATGATGCTGAGGGAATTAGATTGGTAAATGAGTTTTGCTATTTGGGGAGCAAAATAACTGATGATGGTTGAAGCAGAGAGGATATGAAATGTATACTGGCAATGGCAAGAAAGGTGTTTCTGAAGAAGAGAAATTTGTTGACATCGAGTATAGATTCAAGTGTCAGGAAGTCGTTTCTGTAAGTATTTGTATGAAGTGTAGCCATGTATGGAAGTGAAACATGGACGATAAATAGTTTGGACGAGAATAGAATAGAAGCTTTCTAAATGTGTTACTACAGAAGAATGCTGAAGATTGGATGGGTAGATCACATAACTAATGAGGAGGTATTGAATAGGATTGGGGAGAAGAGGAGTTTGTGGCACAACTTGACTAGAAGAAGGGATTGGCTGGTAGGGCATGTTGTGAGGCATCAAGGGATCACTAGTTTAGTATTGGAGGGAAGTGTGGAAGGTAAAAATCATAGAGGGAGACCAAGAGATGACTACACTAAACAGATTCAGAAGGATGTAGGTTGCAGTAGGTACTGGGAGATGATGAAGCTTGCACAGGATAGAGTAGCATGGAGAGCTGCATCAAACCAGTCTCAGGACTGAAGACCACAACAACAACAACAACAACAACCTATTTAGCAACTGTGGAGCATTGCTGTGTTTGCTAGTCATGTTTATAAAGGCAACATGTATGCTCTAATCACATTATTTCAGTATACAGAACAGATTATTTGAATTGGGATCTCCTACTTACCCATGAAGTCACCTTAACTAGTTACATATTTTCACCAAACGTCCAGGATGAATTGAAATTTTAATAGCAGTGCTGTTTCCCTTATAATATTTCTTCCAAACTCAACAATTAGGAGCTACTCCATGCGTAATGTGGTAAGAACTCAGTGCCCAGGATATCAGGGTTTCAGTCACCATCTGCCATAGAGCTGAGCTTTAGTCATCACAATAGATGAATAATATTGTGTCTATTTTATCAATGGCCTTATTTACACACTTTCTTAGATTCTGTTGTTTCCATGGGTATAAGAATATTGTTGTTATTTTGTTTGTTTATTTTCCTTCCATTCTTGCACTTGGTTCTATAAGTTGTTTCTAAAAATCTGTCTGGAATTTTTTATTGGCACTAATAAGATTGTCAGTTTTCTTTTTGTAAATAACGTAATCTCATCTATCTTAGTGCTTCGGAGAGACTTATTGCTGTACATCTGTTCTGCCATTTAGATACCTGGATGACTATCGAAATGATGATGACAGTGATGATAATACTAGTAAAAGAAAGAATGATGATCTGAAATTTATTAAAGAGCAATTATCTCTGAGGAAACCTTCAAAATCATCTTCTACTGACGATGAGGTAAAACCAGAACGTGTGAGAGTTCGAGCCTCGGATTACACGTCTTCAAAGGTTTCTGGCCTCACAATATCGGTAAGTCTGAAACGCAATTTGTTTTTGGTCAGTTAAAAAGCATTTTGCATGCTGTAACTGAATGTATTTAATCACCCAGATGTGTTTTGTCTTTGTTAACCCTTTTTGCTCCACTGTCGAGCTATTGTTGGAATGTTCATAGCAGAGCTTAATACGAAGATCTAACAACTCAAAGCATGTTGCATTCACATGTTTCTAGTAGGATGATGGTTGGTAGAAAATGTGCATGTGATGATACTGCCATGTCTCTTCTCAAAGACTTCTTGGATGAAGGGGAACTTAGTGAGGAAAGTTACAGGGAGGAAACTTCAGTGTGCTGTGATGTAGGTTCTAGGGAACTGGAATCCACTGATGGATTGGAAAGTGGACAAGAGAGAGAACCTTTAGCAAATACCTGGAAAGTTTATCGCTATGGTGACGGTGAGCCCATGAAGTTTCCTTTATCACACAACGAAGTTTCACCATTCCTTGTGATGTTGGGCCAGAATTTGAACCTGAAAATTTCTGTCTCTTCTTCACTGACAACTTTATTAGTGGAACCGTGAATACTAGAAAAATGTTTGCTAAAAAAAAAAAAAATACAGAAAGTCGCTCCACTTACAAAATACTCAGTGTGGCACTTGTGGAGGGATGTTTCATTACAAGAATTGAAGGCATATGTTGGTGTAATATTGAACATGGCCTAGGATTTGAAGACAGAATTAGTTGATTATTTTGCAGAAAACTGGCTAGAATGAACTCTGTTTTTGAAAGATGTTTTTTTACTCATTTCCATTTTTTCAAATATTTTGGATGCTGCATATAGTTCCACCTGTCACAATTCAAGGGTGTCAACATATGAGAGGGAGCAAGGTAAAGAACATTAGTGAGTACATCAACAGTAAATGCAAAGAACTTTATGTACCAAAAAGAAAAAAGTGAAATGATCATATGGCATTGTTGGCTGGGATGTCCCATTCGGGTTCAGTTGCCAAGTGCAAGTCTTATTTCATTCAGTGCCACATTGGGTGACTTGCAGAATGTGGTTATAAAAGAGAGCACAGAAGCATTAACAGGAAGAATTCAAGAGCTACAATCCAAAGAAACCTAGAAAATGGGGTTTACGAGTTTTCTGTCTGTGTGATTCAGAAAATGCTTGTGTTTTTTCTCACGTTCCATACTATGGAAAGACAACTACACTAATTCATCCTAGTTTACCTTGTGCGTCCCAAATAGTGGTCCACTTGGCAAAGCAGTTGCTAGCTTGGGCAGGTTGTTCAGGCTATCACATCTTTACTGACAGGTTCTACATAAGCCCTTAACTTGGGGGGAATTGCACAAAATAAAATTTCATCTAATAGGTACAGTTATGCTTTCTCGGCAGGATTTTTCATGTAATTTCAAGAAGATGAAACTTGAAACTTCCTGGCAGATTAAAACTGTGTGCTGGACCAAGACTCAAGCTCAGGATCTTTGCCTTTCGTGGGCAAGTGCTCTACCAACTGAGCTACCCAAGCATGACTCACACCCCGTCCTCACAGCTTTACTTGTGCCAGTACCTCGCCTCCTACCTTCCAAATTTTACAGAAGCTCTCCTGTGAACCTTGCAGAACTAGCACCCCTGAAAGAAAGAATATTGCAGAGACATGGCTCAGCCACAGTCTGGGGTATGTTTCCAAGAATGAGATTTTCACTCTGATGCAGAGTGTGCGCTGATATGACACTTCCTAGCAGATTAAAACTGTGTACCGGACCGAGACTCGAACTCGGGATCAGTTGGTAGAGCACTTGCCCGCGAAAGGCAAAGATCCTGAGTTCGAGTCTCGGTCCGGCACGGCACACTGTTTTAATCTGCCAGGAAGTTACATATCAGTGCACACTCCACTGCAGAGTGAAAATCTCATTCTGGAAACATTCCCCAGGCTGTGGCTAAGCCATGTCTCTGCAATATCCTTTCTTTTAGGAGTGCTAGTTCTGCAAGGTTTGCAGGAGAGCTTCTGTGAAGTTTGAAAGGTAGGAGGCGAGGTACTGGTGGAAGTAAAGCTGTGAGGACGGGACGTGAGTCATGCTTGGGTAGCTCAGTTGGTAGAGTACTTGCCCGCGAAAGGCAAAGATCCCGAGTTTGAGTCTCGGTCCGGCACACAGTTTTAATCTGCCAGGATGTTTCATATCAGCACACACAGTCCGCTGCAGAGTGAAAATCTCATTCTGGAATATGAAACTTGCTGAGAATGAGTTATATGACTATCAAAATGAGATGAAAATTGCATCTCGTTCATTCAGTGACGAGAGGTTAGTGACAATCTTTAGTCCTCAAACCCAACTGATCACTGTTTATGGGAAGAAACAAACTGTGCAGTTCCTGAAACCCACTGTTACTTAAGAATACACTAAGTTTATGGGAGGAGTGAACCGAGCTGAACAGAGCTTATCAGTACTGTGGTTGCTGTGGTTTTAAAAGATGATCATACAAAATTTGGAAAAAAATTATTATTCTGGCTGACTGAAGTTACTGCAGTGAAAAGTTATATTCTATACACAATGGACAGAAATGAATGTGAAGAACAGCTGCAAGCTAATCTTTGCTATAGAAGAATCTAATCAGACAGCTAGTCAGCCAGGTTGGAAATACAGACTCAAAGAAGAGTAGAAGTCTGTCATCACAGACACTGAGAAAAGACAGAATGCAAGGTTACATTTTATAATGCAAAATGAAAGAAAAGAACAACAAGCCTGGAATTCACCTGGGGAGATGTTTTAAGAAGTACCATGCAGAAAGAATTATAAACAACCAAAACAAAAATATCATGTGTGCTTTCAAAAACTAGCATAAAAGAAAATAAAGTTGTCAAGTGACCTCATATTGCAGTTTACTTTTTTTAAAAAATGGCAGCATAATAACCCATAATCCTTCATATCATTATCCACTTAAAATAAATAAGAGTTAGGGAGAATGCAGTGAGTAGAAAAACTGTATTGGAAAGGATTAACAGGGATCATCAGAAGCTGTTCCGGAATGTTTCATTATGTCTGATTTTATTTAAAACAGTTCACATGTAAACCTAAACATAAAATGCAAGGTTACTTACAGTTGATATTTATCTCACTTCTTGATGGTTGCTCTGCTTTCACTCAGACGGAAAGTTTTTGGCCTTTGGAGTATTACGAGAGATATCACAGCTTATGATACAACAAACACCATACAGAAACACAAAACGCCAATGCATGATCACCACTTTTACTCCAGACTGACAGATCTCACAGACCCATAACTTAACAGTAAAGGAAGGGAAATATTATGAAAAGACTAATGTATAGATTTAACACAAAAATGGATTAAACTTATACAGGAAAGCTTACTGTAGAATCGGAAGCTGTTACAGCACAATAAGGTAAAAAGGACAACAATGTGAATATTGGGCTAACTAGAGAACCAATAAAAAAATAATGATATCCTCAAAATTATAACAGACTTGGGAATGACAAAAACAATATGAACACAGAACCTATAGCCCTCAGAAAACTCAAACTCCAAAACAAAAAGCAGAAAAGACAATGCAATTGTCCATAAGGACAAAAAACAACACATTGACAAAACGCGAGAACTCATTTCACAAAATGATATTAACAAACTGAAATTTGACCCAACAAACAGGTTCTGGAAGAAGGTAAAAAATACCTTAGAACATACAGACCACAAACTAGATGAAAAAATTAGGACAAAACAATCCCATTGTACATACCCTCCGGTGCAAGCCAAAAACAAACAAATAAAACATTCCAGTACTACCTATTATATACAAGCTACACTTCCACGATTTATGTTAGAAATTTCTATCTGAAAACTTCAAAATACAACAAAACCTAAAAGCTAACAGCCAACTTCCAGATGAATGCATTAATGAAACAGTCATGTTACTAAAACTAATAACAAAACAAAACTACCTTTCGTTCAGTACAGAACCTACTAAAAGGAAGATAATATACCAATGGGCTCTCCAATTTCAGGTGTATTAACAAATATTTTCGCAAACCAAATGGAACTACTTACTTTTAAAAACATTATTGCAAATAGAAACAGTGCACGAGGGTCAGATACATGGATGATATTACACCTTATAAATGCAGCATCAACAAATACTGACAAGCTATATGCAGGCATAAACACAACAGACAGAAAGATCAGATTCACAACAGGAAAAAACAGGATATTATAATAAACTTTTTAGGTGTAATAAAAATTAAAACAAACAGCACAATTTTGCAGTTTACTGTAAACCTACAACTGACACAATCTTACATCAAACCTCAAACCACTTACATTCTCAAAAACAAACAGCACTCCAATACTGTATTTACCCAAGTGTAAGATGATGTTTTTCCCGATGCATCACTCAAAAAATACAGGAGCGTCATATGTCCGCAGATTAAACTGTTACTGCTTGAGGTTACCATTTTTCATTGTTTAATAGATTATATAGAGGTCATTTTACATTTACAGATGAAGCTTTGGTTGTTGAGGTCACATGCAGATATTTTTTCTAAAGAATTTTGAAAGGCAGGACTGGGCAAATGATATTTGCCTTACAACAGCACATCATCTTCCAATACAGTACTGACATTGCTTGAACAATTACGTGACATTCGACTTGTGTGGTGCTAGTGTGAGGGGTATGCTAGAAACTATGAGCTAGGCACTACAACAATCCATTTCTTTGCTAAAAATTTGGCAATTTTGTGCAACACAGAAAGAAATAACACACAAAATTCTATCATCTTACAAACTGTTGTTGTATTTGCAATAAAAGTTCTCATACATGTATGGATACCCTGTACAAGCATTATGCTGCTTTTTAAGTAAAGGTGACATTCAAAAGCAGAAATATTGTTTTACTATGGGGGGCTGAAAATGATAAATTTGGTCACTATTCACATATTAGAATAATGGGTAAAAATGTTACCAGCTGTTAATCAGTTTTATAATATGAGGCTGACATTTAGATAAAATGAGAAGGAAAATTTAACTAGAATGAAATGTCTAAAAAACTAAATAAATCATATTAAAGTGACTGTAGCTGCTGTCACAAGAATAAATTGCAGCAGCAAGATCCATAATGGAGATAGTGCCAACAGACATCAGTATATGGGGATGAGTGCAAGTTTGAGGATTGCACTGAATTGTGATTGCAATATTTTATTTATGAATTAGTTGTTGTTGATAAATATGGCTTGCACTGAAGAAGATATTGCAGTCTGTGTTTCACAGTTGCTCAAGCACAGCACTACAGATGGGTTGTAGGGGGAACAGTGATACCAGCTTAGCTGAGAACTAGATGAGTGTGAGGAGGAGTGTAGTGAGCAGGCAGCAAGCTATGTTGTGTTGCCAACTATGGGAATTTATACTGTGTACTTTAGCTTTTTATGGGCATTTTTTATATTTAAACTGCAGTTTGACTGAATCCATTTGTAGTCAGAATTGAACTGACTTAAAAATTAGACAAATACTGAAAAAGAGTATTCATTTCTACAGGAGACCGTAAAAGTCTAGATGGGACCAGTGGCATACTTATGGTTTTCATGTTGCATTGTTGTTGACATTCACTGTGACATATGATGAGAATGAAAGGGGGTGTGTCAGTTGCTGATTGTATGCAGCCTATGAGAGAGCAACGAACGGACAATAGGTTTGGAACCAAGCGATACTGTAACATTCTCACATCACTATAGAAACAAAATCTGATATGTACTGGAATAAAAACAGCTGTGTCCTCAGGTCCCACGGTAACCACATCATCAGAAATTGCTTATTATTTGGAAGAAACAGCCAAATACTTGTGACAATGTAGATATAAATTTTACAGCTGGCTATAATAATAATTTGGTGGTGGTGGTGATTAAAAATAATGATACCGAAGATGACGGGCTTAGTAATCAAAAAATGTAGACAAGAAAATGGTGTGCAAAGTAGTGTCAACAATTTTTTTCAGCTATTTTATTTCTCCTTATATTATCAAAATGTAGACAGCTAATAAATGGCATAAATTTAGAATATGTACACTGTTAACTTTTTAGGTGGATATTTGTCAGTTTGCAATTTTGATTAGTCAGAATATGTTAAAAATAAATTTTTCTCCAGAAGCTTCTTGGGAAAAGAATCTTATTACCAGGGTCATCTTATACTCGGGTAAATATAGTATATACTACTTACAATCAACAAAATACTGCTTAACACAGAATACTAACAAAAATAACTAGACACTGCCAAACAAACAACGATAAACAGTGGATACTACAATAATCTAGCATTATAATTAAACAATCAATTTAAAAATAAAATAAAACCAGTTAACACTCATTTACAAACAACAATACAACAAGACTCCACCAAGCAAGCACGCACAATGATAAAAACACAAATCACATACGATAACACGAAAGAAGACTCAAGTTGGTCCACAAGGACATGGAAACAAAATACACGTAAAATAATCAACATTTTCAAAAGACAAAACATAAATGTTCCATGCAGACGCTTCAATCCAGAAGTGAATCCCATCCAAAAGTACATCCAAAAACTAACAAAGTACACAAATATCTACTCAAAAGTGGTAATATACCAATTACATTGCAATACATGTGATGTGAGATATGTGGGGCAAATTGGTAGAACATTTGATACAAGTAACATGGAAACAGTCAAAAAGCTATTCAACAGTTGCAGAGCATTTAAGGTAAATGAATTGCAGCCCAACTACAAAAGAGAAAAATGTGAAGATCAGTGGAATAAATAAGAAAAGCCACCTTGCTAACTTTACAAAAAAAAATCATATACTGACAGAAAAAAAATCTTAACACCAAAATATAATTAATGTACAGTAACCAAATTTCAGGACTAAATTTGTCTAGGTAACATATTTAAATGGTCAACATTGTGAGAGCGCAGATTAATGTCATTGCAAGAAAAGCAACTGCAAATGTGAAATAATGGTACATTAATAACTAGTGTATTTGCCAGACTTTTGAATGCAAGCATGCATATGTGCATACGTGTGTCAAACGGGTGCTGGATGTCAATTTGTGCGATTGGCAGCAAGGCAGATCTGGCTTTCATCAGAAAACACAACAGACCTCCATTCCACCCTCCAATGATGAAGTGGTAAACAGCGGTGGTTTGGTGTCAGTGAAATGCATGCTACAGGGCATTTGGCTCGGAGCTGTCAACTGATTTGTAACGGTTCATTGTGTCACTGTGGTGCCATGTGCTTCTTGAATTGCTGCTGCAGATGGAGTATGATACACCACCCCAGCTAGTACCCTGTGGCCGTCTGGAGTCCGGACTTCTTCCAGCCCTACCTTCCTGTGACCACTGTCATCAATTGTGTACAATTGCTACATTTCTGCCAAGTCTTTCTGCAATATAATTGAACGAACATCCAGCTTCTCATAGCCCTATTACACAACTCCATTCAAACGCAGTGCTCTGTTAATAATGTGTCTTCATCATCTTAAAAGCATTCTTCAATAACATCAATTCAGTATGTCCAATTGCAAAGGTGACTAATGCTCCTGACCGTTACATTGTTTATTTAAAGCAAACCTGATTTGCAGCCAGGTGCTACTAGCACCACTCTTATGCAACAGATGTGAAATTTGAAGACAAATCATCTTTCATGTTAAAAGACCCCCCCCCCCTCCCCCCCCCCCCCCCCCCACACACACACACATAAAAAAAAGGAATGTTGCCACTAGTTACACAAAATACATGATGCACCAAACACCAAAATCAATGCAGGAAGTTGTATTTACTGTTAAAGTGATGCCAGTTACTATGAATCTATATTGTCAACCACAGTATGTGCAAAGAATTTAGTGAAACCCAGAAATTTCAATTGAAGCATGTTATTAACATGCAAAATACAGGAAAAGGTGTGGCTTTCACCTAATGCATATGAGAGAGAGCAATATAGTCATCAAAGAAATGACACATTTTACGTTAAAATTCATATGTGAACTGTTTTAAATATAAAATCAAAATTTGTAAACCAATAAAATGTAACATTCTAGATCACCAATTGATAGTGGCTTGTTAATAAAGATGAAACACACATGAGTTATTAAATAGCTTGCAAAAAGACATGTTTTAATTGATACACATTGGATAGCTGCTGTTGAAAATAATTGCTACAAGAAACTTGTTAAACGTTTATGTATGTGAAGATCATGAATGTATTGCTTATTTTAATTTATAAATCTGCATTTCATTTCATTATTGTGTTCTCTGGTAACATGACTGAGTTTATACTATTTTATGTGGGAGGTGATCTTAAGTATCAAAACTGGTGAAAGTCTGAGCCATAACAAGACTCAAACCTGGACCCTTGCCTTTTGTGGGCAGTTCCCTTACCAATGGAGTAACGCAAGCATGACTCACCTTCACAGCTTCCCTTCTGCAGGTACATCCCTTACACTTTCCAAGCTCCACAGAAACTTTTTTCCTCTGGAGAGGAGCTTCTGCCAAGTTTGTAAAGTATGAGTGAGTTACTGACAGATGGAAAGCTGTGAAGGCAGATTAAGAACCATGCCTATATTTCTCTGTTGGTATGATGGGTGCCAAGGGTCCGTGTTCAAGTCACAGTCTAGGGCATAGTTTTTATCTGTCAGCGAATTTCAAAATAGTGCACATTCCACTGCAGAGTAAACATTCATGCTGATCAGGTTAAAGGTGTTTCTTAGTCTTGACTTGTAGTTGGAACTGTAATTGACATAGAAACATTATGGTTTATGATGTTGCCACTCAATCATGTAGCTGTATCACAGTAAACCCTAATGTGACAGGCATTTCAATAACAAGGCCTGATTCCATACAGAAAGCTTCAACTTGCCCCTGAGCTATTATTTGACTTTGCTTAATGTTAACTCTGATGAGTGTTGGAATCAACTTTCCACTCGGTATTTCTTGCTGCCACATATATAGCTTTTCAGAAGCTTCATATTGAATGATAGACATCACAGGCTACTTGGCAAGCAGTGGTAGAATGTCAAGTTTAGGAGCATGGTTTTCCAGAGAGGTAGCTGGAATTTCTCAAATTGTGAAATGGTACCACCAACTTCTGTGCATACGTTACAGACGCAAAAGTAAAAATTCCTGTTGATTACACCATTGTGTCAGAGCTTCATAGCTCCCTGAGATTGAGAAGGGGTGTCTCTTGGATACATGCAGTGAATGGGAAGGAAGTGATGTAACTTATGCAAAAAAAAATACACTGAAGATGCTAATGGCTTGAAAAACAACCTAACTTATGCCTACTTTTTATTTACCTGTGTTGGAAGAACATATCAAGCCTGGCATCTAGGACTGTAATATTGCTAGAACATGTCAAGCCTAGCCTCTATGACTGTAAAATATTACACTGTGTGTCCAGTCATATGGATACTTAAAATTGCAGCAGAATGGGCATGCCTCATATATTGCAAGTTTTGGACGGTCTGTGGTAAATGTGGGAAAGTAATGGCACATTTATGCTATAGTTATTTGCACTCAGTTCTTGAAATTATTCAGTTCTGAGCCTAGCATTCACTAAGGGAACGAAAAAGATCACAGAATAGATACCTTAAACTGCAACCATAAATGTCTAAAAGGCTGTTAAACCATCAGTTTTCACATTATCATATGCACCAGTGAATCACAGTCACCTGAAAATTTAGAAGCGAACATTGTATGTAAACTCAAACTATTAACAGTATATCTTGATATATTCCAGTTATATAAGTGCGGCGAATTCAAAGACAAGAATATATATACAAAAGGGCAAAAATATTTATGTAGTAAGAAAGTGTTTTCTAGTCGTGCACATATAACAACTTGTTACCAGTATATCACACATTTGGAGAAACAACGGATAAGAGACTAATTCTTCCTATATACAGAGTTAGCAATTTCTTTCACCAATCCTTTCATGTAATTCCTAAAAACTGTTGTGGAAAAATTAACTAATGTGTCCAAAATGGCAAGTCTACCATCTTCACCCTGGAAAGAAAAGCAACTAGAAAGGGGTGGAAAACACAAAGCTTTAGAAAAACTTAATTCAATACACACTGTTGTGATTGCATTTAAGTAATTGATTTTTGTTTTCAGATGACTGGTGTCAGTCTTCTAAGAGGTCATCTTTAGATCTTACATTACTTGATAAAAGGAATGGAGGATCTGAAGATTGTCTTAGAAGATTAAAACTGGTCACTTGAAAATAAAAATTAACATTTTAAATGTAATCAAGATAGTGTTTTTACTATAACAGCATTCCAAAAGAATTTCTAGAAAGAACTGCCCAATATTACATCATTGGCACTGGGTGATGAGTAATATAATGACATCCCACCTTTGATATTACTGTAGTATTGCCCTCATTTACTGCATAGGGAAGACATTGGATGGCGTAATGTGTTGCCCTCTTAAAGTCCATTACACTACTGACTAATCTCTCGCGTAGATTCTGGAGTTATTGCTTAGTCCTCACTAACCATTCTCTGCTGGAGATAAAAATACAAGCTGATTTCCTGCACAGACAACATCATACAGTTTTTTTTAGTGATCAGTCTTCTGACTGGTTTGATGTGGCCTGCCACCCTCATCATCTCAGAGTAACATCTGCAATCTATGTCCTCAATTCCAGTATCCATCTTCCTCTCCAGTTTTTAACCTCTACAGTTCTCTCTAGTACCATAGAAGTTATTCCCTGATGTCCTAACAGAGATTGTCTCATCCTGTTCCTTCTTCTTGTCAGTGTTTTCCATGTATTCCTGTCCCCACTGATTCTGCACAGAACCTCATCATCCCTTATCTTATCAGTCCAACTAATTTTCAACATTTGTCTGTAGCACCACATCTCAAATGCTTGGATTCTATTCTGTTCCAGTTGAACCACAGCCCATGTTTCACTGCCATACAATGCTATGCTCCAAAATCATATTCCTCACTCTTGAGAAGGCCTCTAGTTACTACTTACAACAGTTTCACAAAGAAGGCTTCAGGAGACAACTCCCCATATTTATATATTCCTTCCTTGCATTTTTATAGTATAGAAGTAGTGATACTTTGTCAGGCAGAGAGAATGGTATTCTTCTGTAGTCTAGACTCACATTCAGGAGGACAACAGTTCAAACCTGTGCCTGGCCCTCCTGATTTAGGTTTTCCATGATTTCCCTAAATCTCTTTAGGCAAATGCTGAGATATTTCCTTTGAAAGGGCATGGCCAACTTCGTTCCCCATCCTTCCCTAATCCAACAGGTCTGATGACCTTGTTGATTGGTCCCCTCCCTCAAATCAACCAACCAACCAACCAACCAACCAACCTACCTACCTACCTTATGGAGTTGTGACTGTATTGTTGTTATGTCTTCTAGAGCTATTAGTAATGAGTTGTTCAGTCTAATGCTAATATTTGTGCACGACTTTGCTATTTCCATTCTTCCTTCAACCTTACACTGACTGCTGGTATGTGTTAATTGACAGTAAAGGGATTTGTGGGATGACAGTTACCATTGGATTTGGACTTTAGTTACAGAAAATAGCGTGAATGAATTTTAATTGTTGATGTTGTCTTTTCAAACTATCTTTCTCTAATTGAGAAATTTTGTTGACATCTGTATAATGGCATTTAATGACCTATCTGTCTGGAATGTCTTGTGCAGTGAATGTTGTTATGTGACTAAAAGAACTGCAGATAACTTCCAGTATGCAGTGGAGTGTGCACTGTGGAGTGTGCACTGACTTGAAACTTCCTGGCAGATGAAAAACTGTGTACTGGACAGGGACGCAAACCTAGGACCTTTGCCTTTCTTGGGCAGGTGTTTTACCGACTCTGCTATCCAAGCACAGATTCACTTCTGTCAGAACCTCTTGTCCTAAGCTAAGTGCTGAAAAAACACACGTTCAAATCTATCTTCAGGACTGTAACAAAAATCCGTCAAACCGAGACCAGTTATAGACGCAGCACGTCTCAGAACACCACAGGTCTATAAGATACCTTGCAAGTGTGGCCAGTCTCATGTCATGCAAGTAGTACACACTGTGGAACAGTACATGAAAGAGCATGAGAGGTTTAATTGCCTATACTATGCCAAGAAATCTGCTTTAGCTGAGCATGCTTTAGAAAATGGACAAAAGATAAAATATGACAAAATGTCCATCGTAGTTCATACTAACAGCTTCTGGCATTGTGTAATTAAAGTCGCTATTGAAATAAAAATCACTGATAACACTCTAAATAGAGACAGTAACCTGCAGGGTAAGCATGGTGTGGGATCCAGCAATAGCATAGTTTAAGTGGGCAAATTGAATGCCGAGTCAACATATGTCCGTATATGGTGAGGCCATGAGCTTCGGAACAATAACCTAGCAGTTTGGTCCCTCCCCCCCCCCCCCCCCCCCCACACACACACACACTCCCCACCCCCCCCCCTTCCTTAAACCAACCAACCACGAGCTTCAGTGACATCACAGTCAGCAGCTAGTCTATATAAAAAGGTAGTACCAGCAGCCCACTGGCAGTCATACTACTTGACAATGGCCAAGGTGTGCTTGGCCAGCTCATGCAATTTTAATCACGCTACATAGCTGAAAATCCAAAAACTTTTAATCTGACGTTTCATTTGAATCTACTAGTGTGTCAAAGCAATGCACTGAACAGGTCATTGAATGTTACGCAGTGGCAGTTGAGTTTGGTGAAACTACACTTTTAATTGTAGTTGTTTATAGCTCCCCTAACTCAGATTTCAGGACATTTATTTTCAAGCTAGAGAGAATTCTTAGTTATGTTTAGTGACCTCAGTATTAATTTTATAAATGACTATGTAATGAAAAGAATGTTGGAACACACACAAAGCCTTGAATGTTACGCAGTGGCAGTTGAGTTTGGTGAAACTACACTTTTAATTGTAGTTGTTTATAGCTCCCCTAACTCAGATTTCAGGACATTTATTTTCAAGCTAGAGAGAATTCTTAGTTATGTTTAGTGACCTCAGTATTAATTTTATAAATGACTATGTAATGAAAAGAATGTTGGAACACACACAAAGCCTTCTGATATGACAAATACGATTCCATTTCCGTTCCAGTCACAATTAGAGTGAGGGGGAAAAAACTGTTTATATGCATCTGTATGAGTCCTCTAATTTTTTGTGTCTTATCTTCGTACTCCTTAGGTGCAATGTATATTGGTGGCAGTAAAATCAATCGACAGTCAGCTTCAAATGCTGGTTATCTAAATTTTCCGAATAGCATTCTTCAAAGAGAACTTCACCTTCCCTCCAGAAATTTCCATTTGAGTTCCTGAAATACCAATAACAAATCTAGCAGCCCACCTTTGATTTGCTTCGATGCTCTCCTTCAATTCAACCTAGTATGGATCCCAAACACTCGAGCAATATTCAAGAATAGGTCAAACTACTGTCCTATATGCAGTATTATTTACAGTTTATGGCTTGTAGAAAATAAATTGATGCTAAATCACAGTAAGGAACAGTTTTTATGGTTCCTAACTCACAGTTCAACTAAAACTGTCATTCTTATTGCACAGAATGGGCCCATTATTTGTGAGTCAGAACAATTCAGATTAAAGGTATTCAGATAGATAGTAAACAGTCATCAAAGCCCATATTCTGGATCTTGTTAAACAATTGACTGCTGCTATAGTTAACATTAGAACAGGATACTTAGTCTACTTTGCCTAGTTTCATTCACTTATGACATAGGACGTCATATTCTGGGGTGAGACTTCCCATTGAAAAGGATATTTTTGGCTCATAAATGGGCAGTTTCAGCAACATGTGCTGTAAATTTGCAAACCTCTTCTTGACTCCTGTTCAGGAGTCTTGCAATTCTGACACTGGCCACTCAATATTTAACTACTTTTGATGTAATTTTTTGTTAGCAGCATGAGCTTATTCCCCCAAATGAGCAGCTTTCACTCAGTTAATAAAATACAGAAATCCAAACTACATTTGGATCCCACCTCCTTGATTTGTATTGCAATAAGGTGTGCAATATTCTGCTGGATTCATTTTCCATGAGCTATCACAAATATTAAAAATCTTTGCAGTAATCCACACAGCTTCAAGTCTAAACTGAAGGGTTTCTGTGCAGTTTCTGTTGAGAAGTTTGTTATATTGTTGATTATGCTAATATCTGATCAGCAGTTTGTGATCTACGTAGGATAGGATTCATGTTAGTTGCATGCACTGACTTGTTTCATCACCATCTTCACGCTCCTCAGATCGTACAAAACTAGATGTGTAAATAAAAATTTAAAAAAAAACCTTTCACTGAAAGTTAATGTATGCTTCACACATCCATCTTCTATACATGCACAAGTTTGTACTAAATTTTACCTGTCAGTATTTTTGTTTCTTTTTTAACCAAAAGTGTAACAACCTCTGTTTTCTCGGCATTTTCAATTTTTTGTAATTATACCATGGTGTCTCTTTTCCACCCATAAACCACTTAACATGGCACATACTTCTCTACAGTGCACTTCTCATTCAATTTAAACTTTGCACATATTTCTCTAAATGCAACGTTGCTGCCTATTGGATCACGGGGTTCCTCCAGGGACTGGGTGTTTGTGTTGTCTTCATCTTCATCATCATCATCATCATCATCATCATCATCATCACATCTATATGCAATGTACTGGAACTAAATTATTTCCAATCATTGTCTATGTAGGATCCTAACAATGCTTATCTGTTCTTTCCTCTCCTTCTTGATGGATTATCAGCTTGGGAAATTATAGTTGCTGTGAAATGACATTATCACCAGCCCCTGCATCCATACTGTCCGCCTCCATAGCTGAGTGGTCGTCATGGCTCACTGCCATGCAGAGGACCTGACTTCAACTCCTGATACTGCCAGGGATTTTTCCTTGGTGGGAGGACAGGATTGGGGTGCACTCAGTCTCACGATGCCAATTGAGGAGATACTTGACCAAATGGTAGTGACAGCAGGTCTGTTGAACCATCAATGTGTGGGAGTGCAATGTGCTAACCCCCATCCCTCCATACCACATTCACGTTATGACATCGGCTGATGGCTGACACGGTGGTTGTTGGCCCGATTAGCAAATCTGTGGCCGAAACAGCTGTAGCCTTCTAGCAACAGCTTCACCTGCCTACACATATGTAACACATATCCCACACATCTATGTCTGTGTCTCTGTTGGTTTGCTGTGTGTGATGTAGGATAAGAATTTATATTTATCTGCATTGTGAATTTTAAAATTTTCCTGGAGAATGTTCAAACAAATTTCGGGATTGCAGCCAGTCATCATTTATTTCATCGTTTGGTATTTCAACCGGGCAGCTGCCAGTAATCTTCAAGTGAGTCATCGAAGAATAACTAAGACATACTCGATCTGTGAGTATTCCACAAATGCACCAAAATCAAGTTGACACATGGACCACACTTCCTGGCAGCAGTTCCATCACTGATGGAAATGCGAAACTCTGCTATCCTCTGCACTGCTGTTCACTGTGGCCATTGGTGCACTCTATCTTTAATTAGGACAAATCGTGGAGATGATGGGGTTCCATGCACTGTCCAACAGGTAGCCACTACCACAATTCATCAGCTTTTTTGCCATACTTATTTCCCTGGATTATTTAATAATAGAGACCAAACAGACATTCCTGCGGTAAGAATCGTAGTTCTGTCATACTCCATGGAATGTGCAGTGGAAATACAATGTTCGGCAATAGTGGACTTGCCTGGTTGCAAAAGACAAATGCAACATTAATGTTCAGTGCAGCATTCTCTCACAGTGGGTGTGGTCTGTCCTACCACATTGACAAGATATTTTGCAAATTCCTACCTTCTGCAATAACAAGTTGTCCTTCACTGATCCAAAGGTCTGCAATCTCAGATGGCGTACGGAAAATGACTTTCGTCTGAAATTTACAGAGGATTAGTATGAGTGGCCTTAAAATATACTGAATGCCCAAGATAGCCATCATTCTTTTGTCAAACAAAGACATCCAAGAAAGGCAGATAACCGTCTTTCTCTATTTCCTTAGTGAACTGAATGTTGTTGCAAATGGAGTTGATGTGGTGAAGAAACTCCATCAATTTATCTTCTTCATGAGGCCACATTACGAAAGTCAGCTGAGGTACAGATGTGATATAGTGGTACTGAAGGCTGACAAATGTAATGCAACTGTTTTGTTATCTCATAGTGTGTTTCATGAAAAAAAGTGTGTGGTCTGCTAAGTGACTACCTATAGGAGGATTGATAATGACCATACAGTATGTGTGCAGTGGAAAACTCCTGCACTACTGAATTCCTCCTCCGTACCTCAAGAGATCACCAACATGTTAAGACCGCATGGTTGTGTATCTTTAAGATTGTATGGCCTTCCAAAAATTAATAAGAGAAGTGTTCCATTACATCTAGTAATGAGCAACATTGGAGCTCCTAAATATGATTTAGCCACGTTTTGCTTCTTTGCTGAGACCTTTGGTGGGCAAATGCTCACATCACCATTTGACTTTACCAATAGACTAGAGGCTTTACACCTAAGCAGTTCTGACCGTATGGTTAGCTTTGATGTGGTATCATTTTTTACAAAAGTCCCTCCACAGATTCTTTCACACTAGTTGGCAGAAAGTTTCAGGTGGACATCACTGCTTTTTTTTCGGCTTGCTGTATCCTCAACCTATTTTATGTTCAACCAAGAATATTTTGAACAGACTTATGGCATCACTATGGGCAGCCCTCTGTCTCCCTTGGTGGCCAACCTTCATATGGAGGATTTCGAGGAGAGAGAGCTTGAATCACCTGTCCTTAAACCAACTATATTTTGGAAGTATGTGGAAAATACTTTCATAGGTTGGCCTTGTGGAGAAAATAAATTGATGGAATTTCTTCGCCATTTCAACCAATTTACAACATTCAATTCACTAACGAAATAGAGAAAGATAGTTGTGTGACTTTCTTGGATGTCTCTGTTCAACAAAAGAGTGATGGCTATCTAGGGCATTAAGTATATTGTATGGCCACTCATACTGACCTGCATTTGCAAGCATCATGTTGTCATTACCCATCACAAACTATAAGCATGCTGAAAACACTTGTACACAGAGCTCAAACTGTCTCAGATCTAGATAGTTTGTCAAAAGAGCTCACCCACCTAAATACAGTGTTCAGAAAAAATAGATATTGTATCCAGCAGATTAACAGGCCACTGTCAGTTAAAACCAAAAATGGAGAAGTGGATAAAGATGAGAAAACCCTTTGCAAAATCTTTAGCTTCTCTTCATTTCGTGGGTAACACTTCATTTAAAATAGCTAGACTCCTCTGTAAATTTCAGGTGAAAGTGATTTTCCATCCACAATCTAAGATTGCAGTGCAGACCTTTTGGGACCAGTGAAGGTCGGCTTGTTATTGCAGAAGGCTGGAATCTACAAAACACCTTGTCAGTTTTACATGGCTTACACAGTACAGACCACACCCACTGTGAAAGAAAGCTCCATGAGCATCAGTGTTGCATTTGCTTTTTGCAACCAAGCAAGTCCACTATTACCCAACATTGAATTTCCTCTGGACATTCAATGTAGTATGACAGAACTATGATTCTGACCACAGCAATGTGTTTTTGGGACTCCACTATTAAAGAATGCACAGAAATACACCTGGCAGAAAACCTGATGAACTGTGATAATGGTTACCAGTTGGACAGTGCATGGAACCCCATTATCTCCACAATTTGTTTTAATCAAAGGCAACAGAGTGCATTGTGCTGCCACCTACTGCCAGGTACTCCATATTAGTGACCTCAGTACTCATTAGATATTGTGAGAGTGCAGAATGGGGTGCTCCGCAGAACTCAAGGACTTCGAACGTGGTCAGGTGCTTGGGTGTTACTTGTGTCATACATCTGTACACGAGATTTCCACACTCCTGAACATCCCTAGTTCCACTGTTTCCAATGTGATAGTGAAGTGGAAACGTGAAGGGACACGTACAGCACAAAAGCGTACAGGCTGACCTCGTTTGTTGACTGACAGAGACTGCCGACAGTTGAAGAGGGCCATAATGTGTAATAGTCAGACATCTATGTAGACTATCACACAGAGATTACAAACTGCATCATCATCCACTGCAAGTACCATGTTAGGTGGGAGGTGAGAAAACTTGGATTTCATGGTCGAGTGGCTGCTCATAAGCCACACATCATGCCAGTAAATGCCACACGTCGCCTCACTTGGTGTAAGGAGTGTAAACATTGGACAGTTAAACAGTGAAAAAACATTGTGTGGAGTGACGAATCATGGTACACAATATGGCGATCTGATGGCAGTGTGTGGGTATGGCAAATGCCCGGTGACGTCATCTGCCAGCATGTGTAGTGCCAACAGCAAAATACGGAGGCGGTGGTGTTATGCTGTAGTCGTGTTTTTCATGGAGGGGACTTGACCAATTTTGTTTTGCATGGCACTATCACAGCACAGGCCTACTTTGATGTTTTAAGCACCTTTTTGCTTCCCACTGTTGAAGAGTAATTCGGGGATGGCGATTGTATCTTTCAACATGATCAAGCACCAGTTCATAATGCACAGCCTGTGGTAGAGTGGTTACATGACAATAACATCCCTGTAATGGACTGGAGTCCTGACCTGAATCCTATAAAACACCTTTGGGATGTTTTGGAACGCCGAATTCATGCCAGGCCTCACCGACGACATCGGTGCAGCATTCCATGAATAACTGGCTGCCAGTCCCCAAGAAACCTTCCAGCACCTGACTGAACGTATGCCTGCAAGAGTGGAAGCTGTCATCAAGGCTAATATTGAATTCCAGCATTACTGATGGAGGGCGCCACGAACTTGTAAGTAATTTTCAGTCAGGTGTCGAGATACTTTTGATCACATTTGGATGAAGTTCATTCAGTGGTTTAGGAGGAGCAGCGCGGCCCTGGCCGGCACTGACTACTACTGCCATGCAGCAGTGCTGCTCTGTCGCTGTTGGAGTACTAGTTATTCTCTGTGTTGTACTGTCCCTGTTAATATATATCGATAAAATCAGTACTGCTCTAGACATTTTTGGGACTGCTCTATTAAATGGGCACATTTCCGCTTTAAAAAGCATACTTTTTATTACAGGAAACAAACAGGCACTTTCCACTGGCACTAAGCATTCAATGAAAGATGTGATGAGCAGTATTTGTTTGGATTTAGCCCAAATTAAATTACAAATATCTGCCAAAACACTAGAGAAATTGCACCTGGCAACTCGTAAAAGGGACAGCCCATATATAGACCAGCCTTTTCCTCAAGGCTTCACCTGCATAAGCATCTGACACATATATTTCATACATCTCCCCCTCTCCCCCATCTTCTGTCCATATCTGCCCCCCAATTTCTGTCCATCTCTGCCTACCCTTCTCTCTGTGCATCTCTGCCTACCCTTCTCTCCGTGCATCTCATCTCTCCCTCTCTGTCCATTGCTGCTTCTCTCCCCTCTACCCCCCCCCCCCCCCCCTTTCCCGTACATTTCCTCCTCACTCTTCTCCAGAGGGATGTTGTTCTTACGCTAACAGTACTTCTTTCCTAACAATAAGTAGAATGTATAGTTGAAATCAGTTCAGTGGTTTCAGATCTTTGGTGCGCATCCCCCCCCCCCCCCCCCCCCACACACACTATATACTGCACATAAACATTCTTTGAACAACTGCAGTACAATTGTGTGATTGATAAAAAGTCCATATATTAATTTAAGTTCACCTAGGCAAGTTACTTGTGTCCACACAACTTTGCAGTCAGACACAGTTTCAGTCTTGATAGATGTAGTATTACATCAACTGGAATGACCACAACCCATCCTATGATGTCAAATCTGTGTGGATGTTCCATGTGTTGTTAAATATTTTGGAGCTTTCTACTGTGTGTTCAACTCTTTTTTTTTTCTGAGTACAATTCTAGTGTGATATCTTTCCACGATGGATATAAATTCAAAGACTTTGTTACAAATGTTTTGGTGATTTATTGTTAAAATGCCATTACTCAAAGTTTCTTTACTTTGTATATCAATGCTCTCCCCATAGTGACTGGCGAGTGTTAAACAGAGGACCTCCAACTGTCACCTAACTTAAAAAATTGCACTCATGTATTTTGCTACCTGAGTAGCTGCTTCCTCAGTATAGTGTACCCCTGAAATAGCAAGGGGAATACTAAGATTCTCCACCACAGAACAAAGGTCCACAAATCTGCAGCTAGGACCATCACTGAACTGACGGAGCTTGTGGTTAAGACACTCCACTCAGCTTCAAACCAAAGGACACCAATCAGTTCTGGGTATGATACTGCAAATTGTAATGTCTGCTAGGAGCCTACGAGCAAGGCCAGCAGTCACCACAATTTCCACCAGCCACCTGTAGGATCTGAGGTTGGCTGTGGAGTCCGAGCAACAGACATCATTGGTGCTGACATGAGCCACAACCTGAAGATGGCTGCACCCTGCACCATCAGTAGCACTAGGCAGGGCCTCATCTACCTCAGACGAGGCTCCCCCAGCAGATGTACTAAATGTCATTAGACTTTTTGCCAGACCTGGACACTGTTTTCCTGAGGGATTTTGTAATGCATACTGGACATACTGACATCAAGCTCTGTAGCAGGAATGCATATGTGAAAGCAAAACTTAAGGATCCACAATTTACCTGATCCTAAGGTACCCCTAACTCCATACAAACTGCCCACCTTTTATATGGAAGGACGTACTGAGCATGCTAATTTTTGTTATTCTTCAGCAGCCAACCTTGAATTTCAGCAGTTGGGACAGAGAGACAAACTAAAAATTTGCATATTGAAATAGGTCTAACTATTCAGCGAAATGTAAATAAGAATGATTTGCTTCTTTGTATAAGATACCCATTCGTGGTTTTTAAAACCTCTGTGCAAAGTCCATACAGCATTAGCAAGGCAGGCAACTGTAAAACATGAACCCCATGGCTTGGACAGAATTTCCATGTTCCACATATTACCTTTTTGTATCATTTGTTGTTTTCAGTAACACACAAAATTATTTAATTTCAGGAATAACGAAGCTGAGTGTAAAGCAGGGAGTATTTCATTTCTCTTATATGCTCCTGTTTTATTGTGTTTCAGGCTCGTGAAGCTTATCTGGATCTTTTGACTGAAGCATTATCCAAAAATCATTCGACATGCAAAATTGTAGATCCTCCTGAGGTTGAACTTACAAGATCGGATATTGAAACTTGTGCAATAGATATGGAATATGATATTTTTTCCAATTGCACTGTTGCTAGTCTTTATCGCCATTCAGTATCAAAAATGGTAGGTCAAAAGTTATTTTTGCTAAAATTTTATGAGAGATTCTAAAAACAGATTTAAGTAGCTTTTTAATAAGTATTATATGTTTGATTTTTCTTTTATACATGGATAGCATATTTGAAATTTCTTTTAACTACAAATAGTTGTTTATACTCATGCTGGTAATAAGCTCACAACTGCAGTTTCATTCCATCCACCCCCACTCTGTCTGAGCATCTCCAGCTGCTGAATTTTGGCAACTGAAATAGGGCATATTATAGTGTGAATAATAAATGATCATTGACAAAAGTTCTTTGACTGCAATAAAAAGGTGACTCCAAAAAGTAAGTTACACATTACTTGGCATACCAAGTAACTTTTATTTAATGGGCACTACACTTCAAAGTCACACAGATACAACTCTGTTTTTCAGCATAGTCCAGGCATTTGGGGAATTGATTTGCAGCAATCTCTGGTTTTCAAATGATGATGACATTCACAGAGTGCTCAATGAATGGCTCTGTGATGCAGGAGTGGATATATATCATCAAGGAACTGAACATTTGGTATAAATCTGCCCCTAGGTCACAGAGCCATTCGAGAAGTACTTTGCAAATGTCCTCATCACTGGAAAATCCATGATTGCTGCAAATCAGTTCCCCGATTGCCTGGACACTTTTGTCTGTGGTCAGTGTTGATGGCCTTCTTTCCTTATCAACACGACCGAAGTCTGTGTGGCCTTTGAGAAATTGTTGGAATCATTTCATTAAGGCTAGATGCAACATTGCATTTGGTCCATGTACCACCAAAATCTGTGTGCTATTTGACATATTTCTCAGAATAATCATATCATCCTGCGTACTTCAGATTTGAAGGATGTTTCTAATTGCTGCACCATTTTATTCGCACACTGTGATGCACTGGTTAACCTTACTGTTACAGCACTGTCTCTGTAGGGAACGCAGAACATGTACACTCTTCTAATAACGCACCGCTCTTGTAATGCAGTGGTCTTAGGGTGGAAAAGCATGTGTAACTTATTTTCGAAGTCCTCTCGTAGTGGGTTGCAACTCCTCCTCGAATACACTTTTGGGCTAATCAGTACTCGAAGTTTCCACCACAATGGTCAATGCTTGAAAGTTGTCCCATTCACAGAAGTTTCAGTTTCTTAAGGAAGTCCTTCTGCTACCATGATTCATCATCGGCTGAAAATGTATCCTGTCATTTCAAGGATTATCTTTCACCTTTAGCCTTATAATGAAAGATACATTTAAGTTACTCATCCTGTGATTATATGTGTCATCCAGTCTTTTGGCATTATGTTACGCTATAAATGAGAATTTATGCAAATTAGTCCTGTACATTGTGAGGTAATGGTTGAGTTGTGGCACCCTGAAGATATTCTAAATTCGAAGTAAGCCAGCCCAGCAGCAAACATGTGGTGCCAAACATTAGCCGGACGAGTGGGGTATCCCCAGTGCATGGTCCAGCCACGTGGCTGGGAATTCCATTGTGATGCCATGTCAATGAAGGAGACACGCTGGGAGTGCCAAAGATGGTGGACTTTGTGAAACCTTAATGGCAGACATTTCACAGTTCATATAGAAATTAATAGTAGCCAAATGAATCATGATACCTCAAAAGAAACATGTACATTACCACCATTTGCACAAGGATTCTAATGGTGTAATCAGATTTTCAATATATTTATTAGTTTAAAGTTTAATATCTGACGATAAGTTATACAAGTACCACCCAGCATCGAATTTCCAAAATATAAACGGTTCATCTGATTTCGTTGATCTATGTGTCTTTAGAAAGCGATTACTGTAAACCTAAATTGGTATAAATTACAGGCATGTAACTTAAATAGTACATGAGTTATTGGAGATCAAACTGGCCCCTTACTATCGATCGCATCAGGCCATAAGTTCTCCACAGTTAATTGAAGAAACGGTAGCAGCATGCTTGTAAAGATATTTATTCATCTATGTCTTTGTTTATATCCAATCTATATTATTCATGAAGAAATTGGTTAAATATTTACTGTGTTTTAGAAAGCACAGAGACATTAGGCTATTGGCCTACCTTTTGTTGCTATTCCTTTGATATATGTTTATTTAATTTGTTTATGTATTTAATAATGTGTGTTAGAGCGTGTTTATGGTCCAGCCATAGGAATATTTATTTAATTGCAAGTTATTTAAGAGGGGTAGGACGTCAAACGGGCCGACTTGGAGCAGGAGAGGCACCACAGGACATTTTATTTTCTACTGTCTATACTTTTACAAATAAATTCATAAAACTTTGTCAGCATGACCAGCAAGGATTCAGGATTCACACTCATGGCAGTGGAAGTTCAAAAACATAAAAAAATTTTAGGTATGAAATTTCATCATTTTTTCACTTACTGTTGGCTGCATTTGTTGCCATAGGTGCATCTTTCTTCACAAGTAAGAGAGATTCTTTGAAGAATTTTGCACAGCATACAAACCATACTTACAGGTATATGAAACTCTAGAATTTTCCAAATCTATTAATAACTTTGGTAAATTTGAGATAATTAACTACAAAATTTGATTTTTTTTCTGAACATAAAGTTTAAAACGTAACAGCTCATTCATTTTTACATAAATTAAATAGATTCTAGAGTTTCAGACACCTGTGAGTATGGTTTGTATGCTGTGCAAAATTCATCGAACAGTCTCTCTTACATATGAAGAAAAGTGTACCTATATCAACAAATGCAGCCAATGGTAAGTGAAAAAATGATGAAATTTCTCATGTACAAAAAATTATTTTGTTATGTTTTTGAATTTCCGCTGGTACGAGTGTGAATCCTGAATTCGTCCTGGTCATGCTGACAAAGTTTTATGAATTTACTTGTAAAAGTATAGACAGTGGAAATTAAAATGTCCTGGGGTGCCTCTCCTACTCCAAGTCAGTCCGTTTGATGTCCTATCCCCCTTAAATGTAAATCCAGTATTTCATGTGTGTTTCAATATGTTTTGTAAGTGCACGTTGGCTTTCGTTACTAAGAGAGGTTGGGGAGGAGCATTGTTTCTGGAGAGGACACAGGGGAGTTCTGGAGAGTACACAGGACACGGGAAGTGCTGGACACGACGGTGTGACGGACGCAGAGTCAGCAGAGACACTTGGAGTGTGGAGTGTTTTGCACATGGTTGCACGAGATAGAAATACTTCGGAGTGCGGACTTGTGAACTTGTGAGATTTCCAAGGTTTCTAAAGTGAAGGCATAGTATGTGTTTAGAAGTGAATATCTCGCGAGCTATGTTGTCGTTCATAACTAATTACGTGCAGTAGTAATCTATTGTTTCCCTGTTATTCAACTTACATTTTATTTAATT